>NW_003852403.1:38772664-38787905 GCF_000181295.1 Otolemur garnettii
TAAGTGGGCAAGAGATTTGAACAGAAACTTCTCTGAGGATGACAGATGAATGGCCAACAAACACATGAAAAAATGCTCATCGTCTTTAATCATCAGAGAAATGCAAATCAAAACCACTCTAAGATATCACCTAATGCCAGCAAGATTAGCCCACATTATGAAGTCCCCAAACACCAGATGTTGGTTGGATGTGGAGAGAAGGGAACACTTCTACACTGCTTGTGGGATTGCAAACTAATATAGCCTTTTTGGAGAGAAGTATGGAGACTCCTCAAAGATTTAAATGTAGACTTTCCACTTGATCCTGTAATACCATTACTGGTATCTACCCAGAAGATTATTTTAACCATAAAGACACTTGCACTACAATGTTTATTGAGGCTCAATTCATAATTGCCAAGTCATGGAAGCAACCAAAGTGCCCATCAACCCATGAATGGATCAATAAACTGTGGTGTATGTATACCATGGAATATTATTCAGCCATTGAAAAAGATGGAGACTTTACATCTTTTACATTTACCTGGATGGAGTTGAAATACATTCTTCTTAGTAAAGTATCGTAACAATGGAAAAATAAATATCCAAGGTACTCCATACTAATATGAAATTAATATATAAACAATTATATGATCCTAAGACCAATAAAATAGTATTATAGTCCAGTTTGGGGGTAGAGAGAAGCATGAGGGGGTAGGGGGGAGGACACATGGCAGGAGGGAGGGCATGAGGCAAGATCTCACCTAATGTGCACATAGTGAGGGTGTATAACACACACCGTCGGTGAGGGGCTCTTCTACAAATGGTATTTTACCCTGGAAGTGAGAACAATGTAACCTAAATATTGTACCCTCATATTAATTTCAATAAAATTTTTAAAAAATAGTCTTCAGTCTTCCTAGTTATTTAATTTTGCAGAAATTTTATTTTCTGATGACCATTTAACTATGAATATATTTTTATCGTAATATATTCAACTACATATATTCTACCACTACTCTCAATTTTGCTGCTGGACACTTCAAACATTTTAAACACATTTTCCTCAGAAATCAAGATTCCTTTTTATTCACTATAAGTAGTAACTTGGAAAAAAACACAATTTCTTCCAGAAATGAGGGGACTATCAAACAATGATTAACAGTGATAAACCCACACTGATATATATATTGTTTTCTGAATAAAGTTCAGTAATGATGCATAATCATTTCCTAGACAGCTCCTTTATAGCAATGCCCAGCACAGTGCCCTATGCATAATGGAAGCCTAATAAATATTTTGGAATTAGTAAATAATAACTGTTTTATAAAAGCAAAATCTCTGATATTAAATAACCATTTTAAAATAAGACACTAAATTACTTATTTTGCAGTTTAATGCCAATCATTCCATGTTTAAATGTTATTTAAAATAGTATATCTTCAATAAAATAATTGTATGCAATGATCATTTTCTTTTTCATCAACTCACATCCTTTCTAATTCACCAACTCAAGTGTCTTCTCCTTTGTCCATCTATTTGCTCCTTATAAAAGTGAGCCTTTACCGCTTTAAAAAAAAATCAAGATTTTTTTAAAAATACAGCTATAGCTATATACATGTAGTATTATTACATGTCTATTATTATTTTTTTTAAATACACCTACAACTATATACATGTAGTATTATTCAGTTAAATTATCATACTACATAATCTCTGTTGGGGGGTCAATTTTGTGAACACATGTATTACTTTAGACTACTGCACCTCACTGGCTCCCTGTGGTAATAATTTACTTAATAGTAAATTACCACAGACCAGGAAGTCAAATTTGATAACAAGCTATCTTAAGTGGTAGATGAGAAGGAAACAAGAGAAAAGCAAGCAAAAAAATCCTCCAAAACATGAAATTAGTGGTAATGGGAAAGTAGATGCTTAAAAGAAGGATGTCAGCGTGTAAGAGGGAAGGAAAAGGTTAGAGACATACTTAGTTTACTGTATTTTTGTGAGACACCACTAATCCTAATAATTTAAAATAACTGAGGCAAGGGAAGATAAACTCTCAAAGGAATCAATGAAAAAAAAAAAAAAACCGCTGCAAAATGTAGGAACAACGGAATCTCTGTACAGAATACTGGCTCCATTCTCTGGGAGCTATAGACGAAACAAATTGTAGATAAGCAATCAAAAAGATACATAAGGGACAAGGAAATGTGTCTCTAATAGAATTAATGAACTTCTAAAGCAACTGACACCCTGAGAATACCTGTATTTTTATGTCCAAAGACAAACCACTCAAGCTGCACCTCGTAGGAAAAACTTTAATGAAGTTTCAAAATGTACTTTCACATTAAGGAATGTTGACTTCTCTCTTCCATCTCACAGGAACAAATCCTGAAAATACTCATCAAATTCTTCTTCCCTATTTGAAAGAAAAAAGCATGTATTTTGAATAAAAAACTAGAGTAAAAAAATTAGTAAGTAACACATTATATGAGATAAATTACTTAGATTAGATTGATAGTCAATTAATTCTTATTTTCTCACATAGCAACTACTCCCAAATTGAAATTAGAGTATTTCATATACTGGCACCTCTCCCTAAAGTTATTACCTAAGATTTTGCCTTGAAGTACTTTGTGAAATGTCATTGTTTTTCTTTACTTTTTTGGTTACATTATACCTTCTTTCATTCCCATTTTACTCCAGTGTACTTAAGAAATAAATAAGGTGGCGCCTGTGGCTCAAATGAGATGGCACCGGCCCCATACGGGAGGTGGTGGGTTCAAACCCGGCTCCAGCCAAAAAAAGAAAAAAAGACATAAAAAAGAAGGTATTTTTAAGAAAAAATATAAGTCTTACTCTCAGAAATAGGAAAAATATACTTTGGCTGCAGTTTTTTATTACTCTGAGAATAGTAAATAGACTATGTATTTGTAGCAGTAAAAAGTATATCCAAAATAAAGAATAGAATTCTTTGAAAGGAGAATTAGATTATAACATATCAAAATTCTATGAAAACTGTAAAGTACTACAACAATGTTAGATCCAGGAGCCAAAATGAAATAATGACATGGGTTGTCAAGTTAGACAGTGTTAAGTCCTATCTCAGTCACTAGTATTAGTTGTGTGAGCAAGTTACTTAACTTCTCTGAACTCTATTTCCTTATCTGTAAAATGAAGATAATTATATTCCCTTATAGAAGAATCGTTATGAGAATTAAATGAATGCAATTGTTTTTCTTTCTTTTAGGAACAGGGAATCAAGCTGGATAGTAAAAATCAGCCTACTCTGTAGAGCAGACTCATAGAATTGAATCTATGTCCTATTTTGTCTTTCTCAGCTATAAAGGTTTTCAAGGAAAAGTATTCAATAAATGGCTGGGAATTTAGTTATTAATATAGCTTAAATTGGACAGCAATATTTTATTTGCAACAATAGCTTTTTTATAATCCAACCTATAATAAACCCCAGGTGAAAAAAGAGGTCATGGAAAAAGAGAAAAAGTAATCTTGCTTTAAAAAAAAAAACACCCCACCTCTCCAATGCACCCAAAATTCTATTACACTGTGGTCATATAATTAGTGAAATACTTTATAATCAGTCTAAATTGATGAGTTATAAATGATTCAACACATCTATTTCTCTTACAGATCATATACCTAGGGACCAACAAAGTAAGATAAAAATTTACTGAGCACTTACTCTGTGTATAGGTATTGTACCAGAGGTTTTACCTTCTTTATTTAATCTCCACCATAAACTCTTATGGGGTATTATTTCATCCCCTTTTAGTAGAGAATTTCAAATGGTGAACATTCCAGTATATGACAAGACCTGGTAATTTTTAACCTCCATACCCCAGACAGCACTTCTTCTTCAACCCATAAAAGAGAACAATGAGTACGCTGAGCTGTTTTTTGTGGGTTCAGATGGGTGTTGCATAAATCTACACCTGGCTAAGTCAATCTTCAAGGGGCGCCTCTGTATGGGTTTATGATAATCACAGTATCATGGAACAGGCTACTCTGGAAGACAGTAAACAGCCCTCTCTGAAGAAATCCAAGCAAGGCCCACAGGGTCATCTCTGGCTGATGAAAGATTTATTTACCAGGAGGAAGCTGGGGTTACCTGTTTATGACAACAAACCATGGCTGGGAACAAACTCCACGTAACTAGGCCAGGTAGTACTTGGCATTAAACAGACATTCATAATGTTCAATTTTTTCTTTTTTTTTTTTTTTTTTTGAGACAGAGCCTCAAGCTGTCCCCCTGGGTAGAGTGCTGTGGCATTACAGCTCACAGCAACCTCCAACTCCTGGGCTCAAGCGAGCCTCCCAAGTAGCTGGGACCACAGGCGCCCGCCACAACACCCGGCTATTTTTTGGTTGCAGCCATCATTGTTGTTTGGCGGTCCGGGCTGGGGATTCGAACCTGCCACCTTGGGTGTACGTGGCTGGCGCCTTAGCTGGTTGAGCTATAGGCGCCGAGCCAATGTTCAATTTTTTCATTCACTGTTATCCTGTTATCAAGACTGGCTGTGGTTATAGCTTCCTGAACTGATTTAAAAGCATTATCTATTAATATTAGCACTTACTGTGATTTTTCATCTGTCTCTGGCAGTGGACCCTTCCAAAGTTCAGATTCTGAAGCACTTTCTTCCTCATCAGAATTTCCTGTTCATTTTAAAAGAGATGTTTTAAAAACTGTCTTTTATTTAAAATACACTTTTAACTACTCATCAATACAATTAATTTAACTTCAATTTAGCTTCAACTTTTATGGCTCTCTAGAAATTTTCATTCATTTTCCTAGTTACAATAAATTCTTTTAAAAAATAAATAAGCTAGGAGATACCAAAGAATCTCAGCAAAAAGGCCAAGGATTTAAAGTCTCATGAAAAACTCCTATAAGTTACACTGAATTAAATTAGCAATCCCAATATTAACTCTTATAAGAGAATTAGCTCTTACAATATATAGTTGTCTTTGATTTAGTTTGTTTTTTCCTAGTTATACAAAAGACATGCAAGTTCAGATTTTTACAAAGAACATGTTTACATTAGGATCAATATCCCAATAACTGAGCTAGTGTATGAGACAAGCTAGTTAAATGTTAAAAAACTAGTGCGGAATGCATAACTGGAAGACTGTTTCAGTGAAAAAAGTATTCTTATATGTTGTTTGAAGTGAGAATTAGGTAAACCTTCTTCTTGAAGAAAATCTGGCATTATAAAACAATTTAAAACTGGCTCAGCACCCATAGCACAGTGGTTATGGCACCAGCCACATGCACTGAGGCTGGCAGGTTCAAACCCAGTTCAGGCCAGCTAAACAACAACAACTATAACCAAAAAAACAAAAAAAACAAAAACCCCAAATAGCTAGGCATTGTGGCAGGCACCTGTAGTGTCCCAGCTACTTGGGAGGCTGAGGCAAGAGAATCACTTAAGCCCAAGAGTTTGAGGTTGCTGTGAGCTGTGACGCTACAGCACTCTACCAAGGGCGACAGCTTGAGACTCTGTCTCAAAAAAAAAAAAAAAACAAAAAACAGTTTAAAACACATGTCCTTTGACCAGCTTTGCTGCTTTTAAGAATTTGATTATAGGATAAAAAATCATCTCAGAAATACAGGCACAAAGATGCACACTGTATACTAACAATAAGAAAAGAAAACATACTCATCTCCACCAATTAGGGATTGAAGACTGACTAAACAAGTAACATACAGCTGTTAAAAAACCTTAGCATATCCGTATGTACTGCCATGGGAAAATGTCCATTCTAGATCAAATTTTTAAAAAGTTATAGAAAGTATGCGAAGTATAATCTGATTTATGTTAAAAACATTATATATATGTTATGTACCTATATATAAATGTATCTATGTATTGTTAAGTTTATAAGGACTAACCAAACTTAATAGTAACAGATATTATTGGTGGACCTGGGATACTTCTACTTTGTATTTTAAACATTTCCAAATTATTTGTATTTTAAACAGTGAGCATGTATTACCTTCAAAATCAGTAAAAACAATAAAGATACTTTCATTATGAAAACAGCAAAACAGATATGTTTCAGATGAGTCATCTTATATTAGTTAACTACAAATTATGAAATACTAAAAAACATATTATCAATAATAACATTATATTCCACAAAGTAATTACATTAGCCAAAAATTACTCCCCAATAAAGACATTAATCTAAAACAGAACTGACACAAATGTGGCCTGTCAATACAGAATGTCCCCTAGTTAAACACCACACAAAAATAAAACAAGCATTGATTTGCCACAGTGGTGCTAGCCTTTTACCTGTTGGACTTTGATCCTTGAATCAACATGTATGTCTGAACTTTGGTCCTAACTGAATCTATTCCGGAACCAATTCTAACAAAATGGCAAAAAAAAAGGGGGGGGGAGTGTTTCTATTTTTCATGATCAACATACAAATTATGATAAAATTATGAAGTCTTGGGAACAAGATTACTGATCAATGACAGCCATTACGAGAACTGCCAGTGTCTCAAATAGATGTGAGAATAAAAGTCTTCTACCTTTATTTTTATAAAAACTCACTAATATGAGATAAAGAAAAAACATAAAAACTAATTAGGCCTAATAAAGTTATTACTTTGGTGTTACTCTGGTAATGATATCAGAGAAGAGAACCTAAAATGGCCTTTAAAAAGCAGGCAGCTGATTTCAAAAGGTCTTACAACCACTGATCTCTTGCTCCCTCCCAAGAGTACTTCCCATTTGTCAGCTTTCCTACACTGGTTTTCTAATACAAATAAATGTTATGTAAAAAATCTAATCAGTTTAGAATAACATTATAAAATAACGCTCTTTGAATGAGTACCCACTAAAAAAGTGGCCAAATATCCTTAGAAAATGAAGTCTAAAAGACTGAACTAAATGAACTTCAACATCCCTTCAAACGACATGAATCTACAGTATCCTGGTTCCCTGAGGGTGACAGCCACTACGAATTATTGCTAGGACAACTGTTATAACCTGCCAGAGGCAGAAGGGGCGTAAGGAAAGAGCAATTGGCATAGGTAACACAAAAGGATGCTCCTAGAGCATGAGTATCAAATCTATGCAGTTATGATAGCAAGTGGGGATCAGAATTTAAGTCACTAACTCTCTGCGTGGGAACTGGAACCTGAAGGTCATTTAATCCAATCCTCATTCAGTGAATGAATCTCTCACTGCAGCACCTCCAATAACAAGTGCCTATCCAATCTAGCTTGAACACTGTCTCTTGAGGCAGCCCATTCTTCAATTCCATTTGTTAGTCATAAGTGACAAGTTTTTCCTTAAATTAAGGCAAAAAAATCTATCTTCAGAAAATTTTTATACAGACTCTACTTCTGCTAACCAGAGTCACCAGAAGTAAGTCTCCTACATAGTCGCAGCCTTGTGAACACACATACAGTAGTCTCCAGGTCTACCTCCTCCTCTTCTCTCCCATCCTATCACTTTTCTCCAAGCTAAACATCTGTAGTTCTCACAACATTCTTCCTACCACACAAATGCAAGTTCTCTCAACACCTCAGTTGTTCTCTGCTTGACCTGCTTCAAGTTTTCAGCATTCCCTTTACAGTGTAGTATATACAACTGCATATGATTTCCTCTACATAATGAAATGATGAAAGCAGTCTTATCATCTTAGTTTTTGTGGATTGGTATATGATACCTAATACCTTGCCCTACTAAAGTAATGGCAAATGTCTCAAATATTAATAACAAGTGCACAAGTCTGGTTTTTACAAACTTTACTTTTTATCTGTTCAATTCCAGAGAACACTGGATAAAGTCTGATTATTTTTCATTTCTCTGATTTAACAATAATAGCTATATCTGTGTCAGGCACATATTTTACATGTATGTTTTCACGTGACATACAACAATTCAACAAAGTAGGTCTCTTTATACCCATTTTACAGACATAAGTGAGATACAGATCAAATCATGTCATGTGGATCTGGACATGTATAATGAATTTGCCAAAATTTGGACACAAAGCAGGGATATAGGTAAAACGGTACTGACTTTGGAATTATATGCTTATGTTGGATTCCAGCCCTGCCATTAACTATTTGATATTGGATGCTTTACTTTTCGGGTTCTCAGAACATCTAGTGTATAGCGTGGTGACTACAGGTAACAATACTGTACTTATACTTGAAATTTTCTAAGACGGTAGCAAATCATCAAGTTATACACCTTAAAAATATATAATTTTAAAAATTGAGTTTCTCCATTTAAAAACCCTATATCAGTCTTGGTTTTCTCATCTATAAAATGGAAATTTTACATGCCCATAATTAAGATTAAAAGAGGGAATACATCTAAAGCACTTGCCACTGTGGACAACAGAGCAGACAATCAACAAATGCAAGTCAAAATGCTTTTTCTCCACAGAAATTGGGTTTTCTCCATGGATTTAGTTTTAGTAATCCATATGGTAAATGAATTAAGAGGGGAAGTGAATAGTACTCAAATGGGAATAAAAGACAGAAATAGCAAAATTTGAGTTCTAAAATTGTCGTCTAAGACAGTAACTGACCACCTGAGAGGAAATCTGAGCTTGGCACATCTTAATGACGTTCCTATCTCCTGCTTGCTATGGTAAATGGCTTTCTAGTTGCCAAACAGATAGCAAGTACCCCTGAAGTGGATAATTTGTTTCTTTAAGGACCAAACTAAGCTAGAAGTTCTTCAGTTTGGATATAGTATTCACCCGCTCCTGCTTGGCCTACCTGAGGAGGGGTAAAAGAGAAGCATTAGAGCTAGTTCTAGGAAGTAGGGGATGATTCAGAGGGCTGAGGAGAAGAGAACAGCGGAAGAGAAAAGGAAGGAAGGGAGGGAAGGAGGGAGGGAGGGAGGAAGGAAGGGAGGGAAGGAGAGAGGGGAAATAAAAGAATGAATATAAATCAGTGCATTAAGACCACTGATTTTTGAATAATGAAAACCTGGAATGAAAAAGGGGAATGGGCTCAGCGCCTGTGGCTCAAGTGGCTAAGGCGCCAGCCACATACACCTAAGGTGGCAGGTTCGAATCCAGCCCGGGCCCGCCAAACAATGATGGCTGCAACCAAAACAAAACAGCCGGGTGTTGTGGTGGGTGCCTATGGTCCCAGCTACTTGGGAGGCTGAGGCAGTAGGCTCGCTAGGAGTCTACTGGAGTTGGAGATTGCTGTGAGCTGTGATGCCACAGCACTCTACCCAGGGGATAGCTTGAGGCTCTGTCTCAAAAAAAAAGAAAAAGGGGAATGGTTTTTCTACATTAAGTAAGCTTTTACACCTCTCACTGTTAAAAATGGACAAAACTAAACTTTTCCACTTTAGCCTATGTACACTTACATTTAAGTATATATTTACTATTTCATCCTTAGGTAACATCAGTCCATCAATCTTATGCTTGGCTGTGTTCTAGAAACTGTCAGTAGACTTCACCTAATTTAGGGAAGGAGCTCCTGATAAATTAGGATTCACATGGGAAGAAAGCGTCAGGGCTTGACACAAAATATACTGAAAACAAAATTGGTATAAGCAGAATTATAAGGAATATACCATATTCCTAAACTAAAGGAATACCTCCACTGATACCTCCCTCTCATTAAATTTTTAAACAAGTATCTTAAAATTTCTATTTTTCTCAGTAAAAAATTTTTGATTACTGAATACTTAAAATTTCTTGTTAAGAATTATACTAAAATGTTAATAATGTTTAAATTTGAGTTGTGGCATTTGGAATAATTATTAAACATTTTCCTAAATTTGCCACAACAAATATTCATTACTTTAAAATCAGAGAAAAATTCTTTTTAATTCTTAAGTTTATAAATATCCAAGTAAGCCCAGAAGTCCCAAATGAATTAGATATGCTATTGATCTACACTGTATTGTGAGGCCCTGATCCTATCACCAATCTTTAAGAAAATGGACTTTCTATAACTACTGAGATTCAAAGGTGCCATTTGTTACATCACAAATGGATGTCCCCTTTTATAAACCCACAGAGAGTCTTCTCTCAAAACGGCCAGGAAAAAGCTGAATTATCTATCTGCTCAGTTCTCTTTACTATATTGTTGGTATAACTATTCATTCTCCTGGTGGCTTCACTCTTTAATTTGGTTGTTAGGAAGAACAGTGACGAATCTGTGATCTATTTTTGAAATGTACACACAACTTTTTGTTGTACATTTGTCCGTATCAATTTTGCCTCTAGCTTTACATTGCTATTCTACCTTATTTTCCCAGTATTCTGATTTTTTAACTTAAAAAATGCTTATTTTGCTGTATATATATTTTTAAGTCATTGCAAATACTTTTTGGAATGTTGCAGAGAAAAGATAATAGAATTTGTGGCAAATACTCAATGAAATCCAATCCGTCTTGACCTAGGCTAGTGAAAATCAGAGCTAATTAAAAAACTAACCAGTAGCAACCAGTTGTCAACATTTTCCTTGCCATGCACACACCACATGCCTTGATCAATCAAAATCATCAAATGCCAGAGCTGTCTTATGCAACATAAGCAACAGTCCCCAAATCTTAATCTACCCCCACAATTTCTTTTGCATTCCAGCCTCACTCCTCTATTTCTCTTCCTTCACATTTTGAAACATGTACCCATTTATTTAGTCAAAAAAATTTTCAATTCTCACCATACTTAAAAAACAAGAAAATTTAAATAATTAGGGAATAAATCATATGCTTTCAGTATTTTTTCTGATTTTTCTCATGTACAAAAATAATTCATAAAAGCAAAAAATAATTTACATTAGAGCAAGATACAATTCATGGGAAACCCAAACTCCAAATACCAAAATCTATATATTTTTATTAAAGAAATAACTTAATACTTACTATTTACATAATCTTCTGATTTCTTTGAGGATGAATGTCCTAAAAAGAAAATAGCATTGTTTTATTAAGTATCATCTTGGGGTAATATAACAGCTGTAGCTATAACCGGAATTCTTCCCAATATTCTACTCTGCTTATAGTTCTACAGATAAGCACTTTACTGTTTTCTAATCTTTTGTGTTTCTTAAACAAAAGTAATTAAAGTATTATGGGTTTGGGGGGCAAAGATTATATCTTATACTCTCATATGGCCTGAAATAGCTAGCACAGAACTTAAAAAGTAATGAGCACTTGTGAAAAAGAAAAAATCTCATACTGATAAATCATGCACAGATTAACTGTAATATATGCAATCATTTCTTTTATCTATGGAAACATTTGAAAGCACACACAATTATTTTTCACAATATTTTTTCCAAGGTCATATATAGGTGAGAATTCATTTTTAGTAACTAATAATAACACATACAATTATGCCAAAAAATGAAATTTTAAGCTTTCCAGTGCTCAGCCAGTGAGGGAAACAGAGAAAAGCACTAATGTAATCAATGTAATTCAAAAACATTACCACCGTACAGCCTCCTGTAACAAGACCTCAGGGGGAATGTTTCTGAAGGCTGAAAAAGTAAAAACAGGTAATGGAGAGTAACAATTCTTCCAACATCCCTACACAGGAGGTCTCATAAGCCAAGACTCAGGGCCCCTGGAGCCAGACAGAGTGTGAGAACTACAAGGTAAAGATACACACAAGAAATGTGTTCTTTCCTGCCATCCCCTAATATAAGAAACATGATAATCTGCAACCAAATATCCAAAGGTCCGTAGGAAAAAAAACACACACACACACAAAAACAAACAAACAAGGGGTTAGGCTTATTCTGGAGTCCTAAGGACAAAATCAGAACCAAAGGGAGGAAACTGTAGGTTTGGACTAAAGGTTAAGAGAAACTTGATAGCAATTACAGCTACCTAAAAATGTAAAAGATCATTTTGGATGGTAATGAGTTCCTTTTTTCTATAAGTGCTGAAGTTAAAAGAGAACAACCACATGAAACAGAGCAGTGCTTCTTTCAAACGTTATCCTTCATGTGAATTTGAAGGGGTCTGAGATTGTACATTTCTAGCAAGTTTCCAAGTGACAACAATACAACTGGCCAAAGAACTATACTTTGAAAAGCAAATCTACACTATCTTCTCTGATGTTCCTTTTGACTTTGAGAAACTGTGGCTGAATTCACTGATTCACTCACCAATCTAACATTTGAGTGCCTATTATGTAGAACAAGCACTGTACTAAGAACTGAAAATAATGAATTAAATATGGCACATAGTCTCTTCTCTCAAAGAAAATAAACCAAATTATTGGAATATATAACAGAGACCTAATCTTGTTTGGAGAAATGGAGTCAAGGGTGTCAGGAAGGGCCTTCCCAAGAAACTGAGCTAAACTGAAGCCTGAAGGATGAGGTGGCTATTGGGAAAGGGGAAATGGAGAGAAAGGAAAGATCCTGAACGTTCTGCCAAGACAGGCTACCTGAGTAAGCTGTTCTGCCCATACTGGCCAAAGAAGACTAGTCCTCAGTCAAGCCATTGATCGAAATTTCTTACTTTCTTCTCTCTATCCATTTGTGCAGCCATCTAGTTGTCCATCATCTATTATTTATTTAGCATTTTCTTTTTTTTTATAAAGAAGAATGTAATTAGAAAAATCAATATGTATTAATACCCAAATAAGAAAAAATACAAAATTCATCTTTAAAACACATTGCTCCCCATAATTTATAAACTACTTTAAAGTAAGAGAGATTTGACTCTCCTCTTAGTTGATAATTGTTGTAAGTAGTATTAATTCCATATTTACGCTATGAAAAATGAGAATGTCTTCAATTGGCATTACTCTGAATATAACTGTATAATTTATACTGAATATTCTTCTGTATATACAGATTTCTAAGCCTTAATAGTTTTATTTAGCATTTTCTATGGTGGCAACTTGAAGCTATGGGAGTAGATGGGAGCACAAAGGGAGTAAAGAGAGAAATTAGAGAAGTCTTGGGAAGAGCCTTGAGGAACTCCAGCACCTAAGTGTAAGGCTAAAGAAGAACTGCCACCAGAAGAAGCTGAGGAGCCAGAAAGAGAGGAAAAACATCCAGGAGAAGCAGTAGTAACAGTCCAAATATAGCTGAGATGCTAAGCCTTTATTCAAATTTGGTCCAAATCAAAGTGGTCTAGCAAGAAAGAAGCACATCAAGACCAAGCCAGTTCCAGATAACTCCAGGTAAGAAGACACTAAAGAGTTCCACACAGTTTTCCTAAAACTTTGCAAAACTGTATTTTGTTTTATATCGCAGAAGTTGGGAAAAAAGCTATTCTAGAGACTGCTCTCTAAAGTACTCTGAACAGAGAATAAACAAGAAAGAGATGCTTCAATTCCACTCTACTTTGGTTTTCCATTCCTGAAGTCACCCTGAAACAATCTCTGAAGTCTTTCATTCTTTATTATTTATGATGAACATGAGCAATGAACAAAGCAGGCAGAATCCCTGCCTCTGTTGGGCTTTTATGCCATTGTTGTATCTGTAATGAAGGAAAGTCCCTGGGGCTGTGACAGCATTACAAATCAAAGTCCTTACTTAGATTCAAGGTGGGGGATTTAAAAAAAGGATCCCTAAGTGGCAGTTAAACTTAGACCCAAAGGAAGAGTTGACATGGGAGTGGGGATGTTAGGAAGAGAAAAAGCATCATTCATAAAGCAAGGCATTTTCTAGAAATTCAAAAGCTATGTGGGTAGAGTGTGAAAATGGGATGCAGAGTGGTGGAAAAAAAAAGCCTTGTAAGGTGTACAGGAGCCAGATCATATAGAGCCTTTTGGCTGAGTTCAGGATTTAGGTTATCAACTTAGGTACAATAGGAAACCACTGGTTTATAGAGAATGAATTAAAGGTAGTGGAGATGGGATGGCAAGACAGTAGGGGAACAAAGTAAGGAGAATAGAGTAGTATCCTAGATGAGAAAATACCAGGCGGGGGTAACTCAGCAGGGTGGAGAGAACTTGAAAAATAGTTATGATGGGGATAAAACTATGAGAATTTGGTGACAAACATAAATAATGAGGGGAAAGACAATATCAAGGATAATCCCAGATTCTAGTATTAGTTTTTAGGTCAACATAGGTGTCATCTACTAAAATATGGAACACTCAAGGAAAAATTTCTACAACGATCACATGCATATGTATGCATGATCTGAAGGGTCCAACCTCATCCCTGATCTGAGTATCCAACTATTAATCCTGTTTGAAGGGTACTGAGTAACCTTTTACAAAGAAGAGATTAGATCTTCTTTAACTTGGAATGTGCGGTAATTAACATGGAAACACAGTTATAATATGAATATGACATTACATAATATGATAATATAACAAAATTCCCAAACAATACATTAAGTTTTGTACTAGCAGATAAGGACAAATAAATTTTAAAAACTCAAATAAGATTTTCACTTTTTTAAAAAAATTTGAGACAGAGTCTCACTCTGTCGCCCTAGGTAGAGTGCCATAGCTTCACAGCTTACAGCAACTTCAAACTCTTGGGCTTAAGCGATTCCCTTTGCCTCAGCCTCCCAAGTAGCTGGGACTACACCTGCCCACCCCAAAGCCCGGTTATTTTTTGGTTGTAGTTGTCATTATTGTTTGCAGGCCCAGGCTGGATTCGAACCTGCCAGCTCCAGTGTATGCGGCTGGCGCCCCAGCTGCTGAGCTACAAGGGCCGAGCCAAGATTTTCACATTTAGTAGTTAAAATTTACTTAGAGTGGAAAATGATCAAGATAGAGACAAAAAGCCATTCTGCTTCAAATGCCATCTCTCAATGAACAACAGAGTAACAGTATCTTTCTCTTACCATCTATCCTTTTTACCAAGTCTAAAACTTGGTGATATTATATACCTGAATATTTTAACTCTGTCTACATAAGGAATATATCATGATATGCAAGAAGAAAAAAAATACAAGAATGCAACATATCTAATGATCTTCATAGCTGGAGCAAGAGAGCCCTCTCCTGTCCAACTATTATATAACACTGCTTGAATCTAATTCAATTAAGTACCCAGTTTAAGTCTAATTCACTATAAATTAAAGCCAATTTGACTCTATTACAGGCTGAAAAAGAAAGCAGAATAACCTTCAAGATAGCTAATTATGTGCCAGATACTATACAAATTTCTCAATGAACTATCTTATTTCAATTTTCTGAATAATCTTTTAAGGTATGTACTATTATCATGACCATTTTACGCATAAAGAAACTGAGGCTTGGCTCGGCGCCTGTGGCTCAAGCGGCTAAGGCGCCAGCCACATACACCTAAGGTGGCGGG
>NW_003852403.1:38788756-38806449 GCF_000181295.1 Otolemur garnettii
CACAGCTCACAGCAACCTCCAACTCCTGGGCTCAAGCAAGGCTCCTGCCTCCGCCTCCCAAGTAGCTGGGACCACAGGCGCCTGCCACAATGCCTGGCTGGGTTTTTTTGGTTGCAGCCATCATTGTTGTTTGGCAGTCTAGGATTCGAACCTGCCACCTTAGGTGTATGTGGCTGGTGCCTTAGCCACTTGAGCCGAGCCAATACCATTATCTTAATTTCCTTTTACCTTTATCCTTTTTCTTGGTGGCCTCTTCTGCTGAAGATAATCTGGATTTTTTATGTGATGACTCTTCACAATCTCTTTTGCTTTTGTCCTTTCTTTTTTTTGACTTGATTTCTTTTCTCCTTTATGTTAAACAATATAAACTTAAATTTGCTTTTTTCAATGAAACTTTACAAAATATAAAAACTAATTAACAATAAAAAACAGATAAAATATTTTAAAAATGTAATTTACTTTAAAGACCTTAAAATGGGTCTACAAAGTATTTTAAATTACGTACAGCTATGATTTAATTTAAAAAAAGTATTTTAAATTATTATATATTAAGACCAGGAAGGTAATGAAGGCTAAACACTCTGAGACAAAGTATTATTTTTTATACTTTATAAGTTCTATATGCAACCTTAGTAAATATCAATCATAGTTTTACTTATTTCCTCCTTTATATATTCTATCATTTAGCCATTTAAAACAAAATTACAAAAATAAATTTCACCTCCTTCCACATAATTCATATTCACCTACATGCTGAAGAAGGATGAACATGAAGAAACTGCTATAACAGCTCTAAACCACTAGTCAATAGAAATTTCTTCTCTTAAGAATAAAGGAATATAGCACAAATAGAATAAAGATGAAGGGGCTTATTATTAATTCATGTATCAACTTCAGAGAATTTATCGTTTATATTTTTACTGCTTTAGCCTTATCTCTTCTAGGCAAGGTTTACAAAGTTGACAGTAACAAGGTTGGTAAACAATTAATTTTAATCGGTTAAAAAAAGAAATCTTAAATAGTAGAAGGTGATAATGCTAAAATTAGACTGGCAAGGAAGAGAGACAAAGAAAAAGATTTCTTTCAAAAACTCATTTGACAAATTTTCCAAATTAAGGTACATATACCAAGTGCTATAATACTACCTACTATCTAAGATAGTAATCACTTTTGCCTCTTTCCTAAGAATCATTTCAATTTTGAAATGAATTTCAAAAGTCAAGGTCAAAAAACATCTGTGTCACTGATAGAAAGGGGAAAGAGATGTTTACACTTTTCAAGTAATCTAAAAAATCCTGCTAATTTTAAGAAATAAAAAATTATTACTTCATATTTTTAACAGCTAAAATGCTAGAAAGGTACATATAATAAAGATGGTTTAAAAATTAATATGCTTATATATATATATCTTATAAAGTTGCGAAAACTACTCAGGACACGAAAGCTGACCACCACACTTGCAAGTCGCCCAGATTTTGTCTGAATGTCTTCAAATCAGGACTATGCATGGCTTACCACACGCCAGGCACTATGGCAAGCATTTCACATGCGCTTTCATTTACTCTCCACAATAATCTTAGTATCCTCATTTTTACAGATAAAACTGAGTCTTCAGAAGCTAAGCAGCTTACCCACAAAAAAGCCTACAGAGGTGGAGTAGCCTAGAAAAATGGCCAAGTCTGATTTCAAAGCCCATGATCTTATCTATACTCCACATGGCAGGTCACTAATACTTCCACATATTTGCTTGGGTAGATATATTTGAGCTCATTCAATATGAGTCTGATTTTAACATCTGAAATGGGTATAGTGGTCATACAATAATGTCTGGTTTTCTATACAGTCAACTAATTCAACTACAACCACCCAGTCTACATTTAGATACTATGTACAGGCAAATTACTACATCTAAGATTACTAAACATTAAGAACAGCATTTTAAGAGTCAATATTACCTGTGATGAAAATTCAATTTAAAGGAACATTCCTGGCATAATCCTAAAAAAAAAAAAAAAAAAATAAGACACCACTGAATTGCTAAACTTGAATGACTACACTGTTACTCTACTTTTAGTATCAAACATTTTCTCTTTAAATTCCTTTACTACAAGAGAGAAAACAAGTAATCTAAACAAAACCATTTTGATTTTTACCACCTCAAAAATGCATACATATATATAATGAAAATATTAGAATGCTTTAAGAATTGAAAATATTCTAAATACTTTAGAAAAATGTGTCATCAATTCTAAAAACAGTGATCCATAGGCAGCGTTAATGTGTATCTCATATTAAAGACATCTCATAATAATAATGTGGGTATAATCACTTCCTCTGAAGTGTTCAAAGAACTTTCAAATAGAAAGGAGCTTCTGAAAAAGTTCCACAATTACGGCCTCTTCTGTCTTAATCTCAATCCACACTGGCTGAATTTTCTTCATGAGCACTTACACAGGTGTAAGTGGCATGTGAGGACATTCTTGAATGGGCAGAAGTGGCAGAATAGGCAGAAAACTCTGAGGTGGATTTACTCAGAACCCAGAGTAGGCTCTAGGCCATCAACATGATGAGGGAGAGGAGCAGCTGACACATGAGGACTAGTGGGAATGACAGCTTCTACAACATGCATATTACAGGAAACTGCTGTATTCTGAAGTTTTAAGACTGAAATCAAGAATTTATGCCTCCTAAATTGTTTCTTTTTTGGCACTGTAAAAGGGAGTGAATTATTACTCATACCACAACAATAAAATATAAGACTGAAATCAAGAATTTATGCCTCCTAAATTGTTTCTTTTTTGGCACTGTAAAAGGGAGTGAATTATTACTCATACCACAACAATAAAATATAACTAATGTGAGATTTTACATTACCTTTTCTGATACTCTGTCTCTTTGCCAAGTAACTTGGGTGACATTCTCAAGTTAATCGCAACAGATCTTCATACTACAAATTACCAGTTTACATTTTTTTTGAGACAGAGTCTCACTTTTGTCACCCCCTTGTAGAGTACCCTGGTATCATGACGCTTACGGCAACCTCAGACTTTTGGGCTCAAGCTATTCTCTTGCCTCAGCTTCCCAACTAGCTGGGACTATAGGTGTCTGCAATAACAACCAGCTATTTTTAGAGATGGGGTCTTGCTCTAGCTCAGGCTGGTCTCAAACTTGTGAGCTTAGGCGATCCACCCACCTCGGCCTCCCAGAGTGCTAGGATTACAATGTGTGAGCCACCGTGCCCAGCCACCAGTTTACATTTGACATTAAAACTGTTTTACCAAAATGTCACTATAATGCTAAGAATATAAACATTTTAGGCTCAGAAGTTCTTTGAGACTTTGAGGAACTCTGAGGAAAAAGAGCACTTCCAGGAAGATAAGTTAAAATTTTTAATTGAATTTTAAATAGTCTATGTATTTTTAAATGTAAATTAAAGACAAACTTGGAAAAATCAATCATATACTCCGTCAAAGTCAACTTACTTAATTTAACAAGTGCATTTCTCTTTTCACCATGCTCAATATAACCAAAATTAACTTCCCAACTCTTTAAGCCCTCTTTTTCATCACAACATTTATTTCCACAGAAAAACTGACCTGCAACAAGGAAAGGAACATTAGCAATGGTAGTCTGTGATAACAGGTATCTATATAACCAAGTGTCATCTCTAACATTTATGTTCAAAATACATAAATTCTTAGTTATATAAAGTCAGCATTAAAAAAACAACTAACCACAATAACTACAGTATGTTCCACACATCTAATTACAAACAAGTATCAAATCAAAGAGCTGAAGGGCTACAAGAAAATCAGTCACTAAATTTTTGCTTGATAGACTTTATATTTGGATACAGAGTTTTATTGGCTCCTTATTAGGGAATCTCATACTCTGGAAAGTGAGAGTAACAGTACACACTAACAGCCCCCCCCAAAATAAATGCATTTTCCAAAGCACCAGCACTTATATCTGGATGAATTCTTTCAATATTTATTGGTAATGAAACTTTAATATTCTAAAGTATTAACATAAAAATATTTATTTTAAATACTCACATAAATGGACATTGAAAACACATTTTAAAATTCTAGCCCCTTGAGGTAAAGTACAGTAATACTCTCAATACAAGATAATACTCTCAATTTGTAATTACCTGACACTAACGTTAACATCGCGTTACCACATCAACTATCTATTAAAACTTCCCCCCGAAGGATTAATAATGATGAACCAAAAGAGAAACTATTAATAATTATTTATTCTGGCAGAAAAAGATAAGATTAAACTTTCATTTGTATAAACAAAAACAAATTTTTGTCACAATAATTTGCACACAAAGCAAATCTGAAACCAAAAAATCCTTTTCATAAAAATGTAAGAAATTATTCAAATGAATTTAGAAAATTATTATCCAAAGGCTAACTTTTTTTTTTTTTTTGAGACAGAGCCTCAAGCTGTCCCCCTGGGTAGAGTGCCGTAGCATCACAGCTCACAGCAACCTCCAACTCCTGGGCTCAAGTGAGTCTCCTGCCTCAGCCTCCCAAGTAGCTGGGACTACAGGCGCCTGCCACAATGCCCATATTTTTTTTGGTTGCAGCCATCATTGTTGTTTGGCGGGCTTGGGCTGGATTCGAACCTGCCACCTTAGGAGTATGTAGCTGACGCCTTAGCCGCTTGAGTCACAGGCACCGAGCCAAGGCTGACTTTTAAATCCACTCTTTTTATTCCTTACAAATGAATACTTTATTAAATTTATATATTTAGTAATGGCTTTGTTATTAAAAGGCAATAACAAAATTATAACTTTATAAAAGAAATCACATTAGTAGCTTATCAATCTTGCCCAGCTAGTCCTTCATTCAGTTATATGAATTTCAGTTACCAATTTTTTAAAAGGTAGCATTCTAAACTTACCTAAAAATCCCATTTGATAAAAGAACAAAATTTTAAAAGTGTGACAGACATTCTAGGATTTATTATTTTACATAAAATATAAGCTAAAATCTAACCCTAACGAAAGTTAAAAATAGCTTTATATTTATTACTTTATCTTCTCCTCTAAAGTGCTTTCATGGGCTGATCCCTTTATTATTTATAGGAAAAAAAAACCCTATTGTTTAGTTTTATTTTGTTGCCTATTTGACACCTGACATAAAACATATCCAACTTATGGAAGATGAATATGAGATACACTGATAGCATAAATATTTAACCATTTAAAAATATGACCTTTGTTTTTAGTTTAAAACTTTTTTTTCAGTTTTAAAATTATTTCTGAAATGTTACTATATAGTTGTCAGAAATATTAACACTGTAAATGCAATTAGTCAGTAAAGAGCTAATTTTATAACATGAAACACTATAGAGATTTATAATTTTCAGAAAAAAATATAAATAGATTATAAAAATGCATAGAAAAGGATTTATTGATAACCTATAAAATATTTGGTCTCTTGCTGTTAGACTAAATACTTGGGCTTAATCTCAGGAACCCCTCAGAATGAGAATTAGCATGTCTGAAGTTCTGTTGGGTTCCAAGTGATATTTAATATCTACTTTCAAAATAATGAATTTGGCCAAAATATAATAATGCCAACTCATTATTCCAAAAATTGATTTTAAAAAAAGGAAACGAATCAAGCATTCATTTGTGGAAAGTTTTCATGCTATGAAATCTTCAACTCTTTAAACATTCTCTGCATATACTCAATTGAAAGTTCTTAAGGGCAATTTTTTTTTTTTTTTTTGAGATAGGGTGTCACTCTGTTGCCTGGGCTACAGTGTTGTCATAGCTCACAGCAACCTCAAACTCCTGGGCTAAAGCAACTCTCCTGCCTCAGCATCCTGAGCAGCTGGGACTACGGGTACAATCCACTACACCTAGCTGATTTTTCTATTTTTTATAAAGATGAGTTCTTGCTCTTGCACAAGCTGGTCTGGAACTTTTGGCCTCAAGCAATCCGCTAGACTCAGCCTCAGATTACAGGTACGAGGCACTGTAGCTGGCCTCTAAAGGTAAAATCTAAAGGTAAAAATCACTGAAGTATTACATTCTGACGTTGGCTAATAACGTATCATGAATCCATCTGTAACTTAGATGATCATATATTGTGTATGTTAGGAATAATCTTAGCCAATGAGTTCAATAACATAACAAAGTAAGCTGTACTCTATTAAAAAGTAAAACTTTACAAAAAGAATTACCTTTTCCTGAAATTACTTCTTTTTCTATTCGCCACCTAAATCCAAACTAATTAAAAAAAAAATTACACTTATGCCAAAGTAAATTTAAATATTACATTTAAATTATATATACATCTAAACATGGAATCAATAATAACAACATTTGCCAACCTAAAAAATAAATGTAATTCCCATCATGACAGCTTCTTATTTTATAGGACTCCATGTATTTGAAAACACACTGAACAATTACCAACTTAATCTGTTAAGAACAACCTTTTTTAGTTTTAAAATACCTGAAAAGCTATAGTTGCCAAGCCACAAGATACCTAAGTTAATAAAGAATATATCCTGTCCCCCATCTTCCCTTCTCTCACTCCCTGCTATCTGCTCTCTTCTCTCTTACTCATCTCTTCCCCCACTCTCTTCCCTCTTTCTAATATAAAATAAACCTATACTTTTATATTCTAAAATAAAAAGTAATAATATATCCTATTCTATGACATTGACTAGAAAATTTTAAAAAGGTTATATAGTACAGTAAAGACAAAGTATATTAATATATTCCAGAGCAAAAAAGTACACTATTTAAGACTCAGGTTTAGGTTTACATTTTAACTCTACCATTTCATAGCTATATAGTATTGAGCAAATTATATGATCTCCTTTTGCCTCCATTTCCTCATATGTAAAGTACAGATGTAAGTACCTACTTCTTTGAGTAAAGAGACTGAAATGAGATAATACAAGTATATATAAAGCATTCAGAATACTAATTAGTAAACAGCAGTTCATGGATTAACAAACTATGGCACGCAGGTCTGTTGTTTTTATAAATAAAGTTTTATTAGAACATAACTACATATACTCATTTATGTATGTCTACTTTCTCTACTTTTTTTCCTAAACTATTATTTGCATTTATTTTATGTTGTATCTATTCCTGTGCCTTAAGTTTTTGTTTCTTCAGTTTCTTCTGGAATATCTTTTTCTGCTGTGCTGCCTCTTCTTCTAATTTGGGAACAATTTGTTCCTCTTCAGTAAGGATCATCTTGATGTGGTGGGGAAGTTCATGTATGGGTTAATGTGACCATGGGCTCTGTAAGTTCGGTGACACATCTTGGGTGCTTTGTTTGCTTGGATATGCTCAACAACCAGAGGATCTACATCTAAACCCTTAAGTTCAGCATTACTCTGCATTTTTAAGCATGTGCAGCAAAAATTCAGCACTCTTTTTGGGCCACCGACCCTGTGTCCAGCCCCACTGTTTGGCCTGGGCATGCCTATCAACTGTATCACTGTATTGTCGGAATGGTACACGCTGTTTCTTTAACGTGACATTCTTCAGGTACTTGGTGGCTTTTCGTGTATGTATACCATTGATGGCCTGGGCAGTTTCACATGTGCTCTTAAAGTGAACATGAATATCTGAGCCTCCTGACTTGAGGACTTTGTGGAGTTTTCTGGGTCAAGTGAATAGTGAACCATTTTTACAGATCCCCTCAGGCCAAGCTCTTCTTAGGGGAAGAGTAGCTCTACTTTTACTCTCCAACAGTAGGGTTTGATAGCTGTGACAGATGCCATTTTGTCAGCAAAGCTGAAAATAATTATTATCTGTCCCTTGACAAAACAAAAACAAAAACAAAAACAAAAACAAAAAACTTTGTTAACCCCTATAGTAAATGTCCAGTAAGTACTATTTCTTACTTGTTATTACTATGATCTCCTCTGGCTCACTAAAGGATATAAGCAGGTATTTCCCATATTCTGAAACAGAGCACAGGGTTCAGTAGTAAAAAGCCACTCCTGGCTTGGCGCCTATGGCTCAAGTGGCTAAGGCACCAGCCACATACACCTAAGGTGGTGGGTTTGAATCCAGCCCGGGCCTGCCAAACAACAATGACGGCTGCAACCAAAAAATAGCTGGGCATTGTGGTGAGCGCCTGTGGTCCCAGCTACTTGGGAGGCTGAGGCAAGAGACTCGCTTGAGCCCAGGAACTGGAGGTTGCTGTGAGCTGTGATGCCACAGCACTCCACCCAGCGGGACAACTTGAGGCTCTGTCTCCAAAAAAAAAGCCACTCCTCTGATGTCATCAACCTAACCTGAGAAGTCTCTCACTGATAGAAAATCTAACATTACTCAGGCTTCTATCACTGGCAAAGTTTGGCCCAGGGACAGAAGAAGAAAAAGCAACAGGATCAGGCTGGAGCCCTAAAGTGAAAAGTTATTAAGCTTCTATTCACACTCCTACATATAACTCTGTTTCTTGGCTAAGAATGATTTGTCTCTGCTGCCCTATAAGACCTTTCACAATAGTATGCTAACTTACCATAGTTTTGATAAAGAGATTAGTTTTCTATTTTTCTGTTCAGTTTAATGTAATGGTTAAAAGCTCAGCTCTCCAACAATTGTTTTTGTTTTTTTTATCTGAGTGAGCTGAAAACTAATATCCACAAAAAACCTGAATATAGATGTTTACAGCAGCTTTATTCCTAACTGCCAAAACCTGGAAGCAACTAAGATGCCCTTTATCAGGCGAAAGGATAAATAAACTGCTGTACATCCAGATAATGAAATATTATTCAGTGCTAAAAAGAAGTGGGGCATCAAACCATGAAAAGGTAAGGAGAGACCTTAAATGTATATTACTAACTGAAAGAAGCCAATATGAAAAGGCTACATACTATGTGATTTCAACTACGAGATATTCTGGAAAAGGCAAAACCAGAGATAATAAGAACATCAATGGTTGTCAGGGATTAGAGAAGAGGGAGGGATGACAGGCACAGACAATTTTTAGGGCAAACTATTCTCTATGATACTACAGTGGTGGATATATATCATTACACACTTGTTAAAACCTGTAGAAGTATGTGCAATACTGAGAGTGAACCCTAATGTAAACCATGGACTTTAAGTGATAATGATGTGTCAGTGCAGGTTCAATTGTAACACATGTTCCACCCAACCCAGGTGGGGACTGCTGATAGTAGGTGAGGCTGAGAGTATGGGGATGGGGTATATAAGAACTCTGCACTTTCTGCTTAATTTTGCTGTGAACCTAAAAATGCTCTAAAAAATAAAGTCTGTTTAAAATAAAAAACAAAAACCAAAGAAACACGGCTCTAGAATCAGGCCAATCTATAGCCAATTCAAGAAGCTCTGCCATTCATTAACTAGCTCTGCAACCCTGGTAAAATTGCTTCTCTATTTCCTCTTTATAAAGGAATGGGAGTATAAAAATGGGAACAGTAACAACCTTAATCTCATAGAATTGTTGTATCGAGAGGATTTATGTAAAGTGTTCAATGCCTAGTTTAAATTCAGTACTTTTTATCATCTATTACTTGAATTTGGCAATTTTATATTTTGAAATGCAAATGAGGGCTCAAAATATTTCAAAATATTCTGATTAAAATCCAATGAAAATAAAATCCTCTAAGTCTAGGAAAAAAAGAAATAATTTCAAAATAACTTTAAACCTATATATGTATGTGGAGATCGCTTGCCACCCAACATATGTTGGGATGTCTACTGAAGTACAGCCAAATGTGTCATGGCAACAGTTTCCAAACTTTCTCTTTCATTCATTCATTCATGAATCCACTCAACAGATACTAATTAAGCAATTACTTAATGGGTTTGATGTTCTACTGAGGAAAAAAGGCATTATTTAAAATAAAATATTGGGGCGGCGCCTGTGGCTCAAAGGAGTAGTGCGCCGGCCCCATATGCCAGAGGTGGCAGGTTCAAACCCAGCCCCAGCCAAAAAAAACCTGCAAAAAAAAATAAAAATTAAAACTAAATTAAATACTGTCTCTTACCAATAAGATTATAATCTTATGGGTAAATAAGAAATGAAACAAAAGAACTATACTATATCCTACTAGTTAAAAATTATATATTCTTATATTCTTTCCTGACATATATTTTCTACTGATAGCTTGGATTAAAGCTGAGGTTCCTCAGAGTTTGATACTAAGTCGCCTTTTTTCTCACTTTGCCCTCTGTCACAAAGAGGTCACATATGCAAGCAGTAAGAGAGAAAGATCTTAACATCTTAACTTTTCACAACATAAAGTTCCACAGCCAGCTATTATACTTGGACTTTCATGTAAATGAAAAATAAACTGCTAGATGTCAGTGTTTTCTGGGAATTGGTCTCAATCCTTGCAGCCGAATTTAATCCTAACTGATACAACGATCCAACTCAATTTGCAATGGTGGATGGGAAAAAGCAACAAAGAAGGAAATGGAAGTAGGAGACAAACGTGGAAATCTCTAAAGATGACCTTTGTACCCACCATATACTGTAAATCAGGAAACGAGCTAGGAGCTGGTTAATTAAGTGAATAAAAGATTGTCTTTGTGTAAATCAAACAATGAGAAAATGCATCCTAGCAGGAGAACCAAAGGCATTACTCTGACTTTCTCCAATACCTCAAATACAGTATTCCAAAAACCAAAGTCATTACATTCCTTGCAAAAAAACTCCCACCAAATTCCCTATTTCTCTCAGTATCCACACTCAAAACTTGAATCACATCTGATTTCTTACTTGCACTTACCTTCATATCCAATCACTTATCATGTTCTAACAGTAAAATACAACTTGTTTCAAGATTGTTCTCTTTAAATTATGTATTTTCATATTTGATTTGTGACATGGTAATGTCAAATACTTCCAACTGCTGCGGTGCTTTGGATTAGAGGAGGTAATTAGCTGCTACAGACATGAGAGCTATAAACTGGAGTCCATAAATAGGTGATGAGAAACTGAGACATTACGGGGATACCCCAAGTGCACAGGTTTGTAAACAAAATGAACATTACAACTGCCTATAAGAAATTGTGAAACAACACACATATTCAAAGCACCACTAAAAAATTATTGAACCAACCTTGGTTTTAATAAAATCAGACTATTAAAAATAAAATCCTTATCCTATATAAATTTAAGACAGCTTTTTAAATAGGTTGTCCTTCTTGACATTG
Source organism: Otolemur garnettii (assembly GCF_000181295.1). Taxonomy (NCBI): domain Eukaryota; kingdom Metazoa; phylum Chordata; class Mammalia; order Primates; family Galagidae; genus Otolemur; species Otolemur garnettii. The sequence goes on from NW_003852403.1 coordinate 38,799,936, forward strand.
TACAAATACACAAAATTCATAATGTAAGTATTTATGCAACATTCCCTCTTCTCACATTTCTGAGATCATCTGTTCCTGGATCACCTTCTCCAGCTATAATCTGAAGTTTGAGCTAGGAATAAAAATATAACTTTAGTATTAACTGAAGTAGGATGTAAAGTGGAAAAGGAAATCTGCCATTACTAATTAGCACTTATTGAAAAGTTAATTTTACTGGAATAGGCATATTTATGTAACAGAAGATGTGCATCTGGTCTTGCTATAAATGGTAATCAATTTTTAAAAATCTATTAATTTCAAACATCATCTGTGAAATAAGATATCATTCAACAGTGTTAAATCATTCATTATAATCACTAGAGTCTCTAGGCTAGAGTCAGGATGAAATAGGATCCAGCAGCCACTTGTGTTTAATTTTAGGCTTTTCATGCCTCAGTACACAAAGAAAAAAAAGCACCCTTGTCCTTTATAAATTCCATAGGCCCTTTGTAAACCCCACAGCTGCAGAGGTTAAATGGTCCAAATGACACTTCATAGGTGCAGAACAACACAGACTAGAATTAGCATCTTTAAAAGAGTACTGTGGGACATGATATTATAATAAAAATTAGTATGATACTTGAATAAGAATCTTCTTCCCTAAATATGTAAAGGCATACCTTATTTTCTTTGTATCTACTGAGATCTGCTATACAGTATTCCTTGAATAACTTGTCGTAGTATTTCTTAGCAAGTCTCTTTTCCCTAGGTCCATTAAAAAATATAAATATTATACACTTAGAAATGCAACCATAGTTTGCTACTTGGAAACAATGTCAAATAAATAACACCTATGGTATAACTGTTAATGATTTAAAAGAGGCCCACTACTTACATGTATATAAAATATTAGGATATTAATAATGGTTCTCTCAGGGAGAGAAACCAAACATTATATGGGAAACAAGAAGGAGAACTACTCTTCATTTTTTATACTTTATAATGTTTGGACTTTAAAAACCTTTTCAGGTATTACTTTATCCCAGAATATTTTAGAAATTAAAGAAGAACGTAATAGCATATTATGAGACAACATATAATATGTATAATAAAAATGTTATTTTTTAAAAACTAAGTTAAGCAATAAGAAATCAGTTAAAACTGCCAAAAATTACCAAAAGAATCAAACCAGATTCAATAATCCTAGGCATGATTTTTTTTTTGTCTTCAATTCAGAACTAGCCTATGAAGGAGCTGGCTATCTTAAGTGACAAAGTAAGAAAATACTCAGAGAATGGGAGATAGGACTGAAGCACTGGATACAATACACATCTATCTGATGGTTAAAATTACCAAGTCATGTCCATTTCGTCCTCCTCATTCCACAGGAATCTATGATTTTCTCGTATAACATCCAAATCTGTTTTGTCATTTTCCCTGGAAGATAAAACTATTTCAATTTTATATAAAAACAAAATTAGTCATATTTAGGTTAAACAGTTCTGTACAATTTTTGAAAACTTAAATAAAGATACAATACATGAAGATATAGGCAGTTTTATGTGTGAACATATATGTGTACCTATATTTATAAACACTATTTCAGCATTTTCCAAAGGAACTTATAAAGAATACTGCTACATAAAAAGACTCACAGAAAAGGAACAGAGAACACAGACATTAATCTACATATTTACAGCCAAATGATTTTTGACAAAGGTGCCAAAAACACTAATTGGGGATAGGACAGTCTCTTCAATAAACAGTGCTCGGAAAACTGGATATCTATATGCAGAAATATGAAACTAGACTCCCACTTCTTACCCTCTACAAAAATCAATTCAAAATGGATGAAAGACCTAAATATATAATCTGAGGCTGGGTGTGGTAGCTCACACCTATAACCCCTAGCACTTTGGGAGGCAAGGCAGAACAGCTTGAGCTCAAGAGTATGAAACCACTCTGAGCAAGAGCAAGACCCCCGTCTCTACTAAAAATAGAAACATTAACCAGGTGGTGTGATGGGCACCAGCTACTTGGGAGGCTGAGGCAGGAGGACAGCTTGATCCTAGAAGTTTGAGGTTGCTAATGAGCTAGGCTGATGCCACAGTACTCTAGCCTGGGGTGAGAGTGAGACTGTGTCTCAAAAAAATAAATAAAAAATAAAATTAAATTAAAATATGTATAAAACCCGAAATAATAAAACTACTAGAAGAAAACATAGGAGAAATGCTCCAGGACACTGGTTTGGGGAAATATTTTATGAAAAAGACCTTAAAAGCGGCTTGGCACCTGTGACTCAAGTGGCTAAGGCGCCAGCCACATACACCCAAGGTGGCGGGTTCGAATCCAGCCCCGGCCCACCAAACAACAATGACGGCTACAACCAAAAAAAACCAAAAACAGCCAGGCGTTGTGGCGGGCGCCTGTGGTCCCAGCTACTTGGGAGGCAGAGGCAGAAGACTCGCTTGAGCCCAGGAGTTGGAGGTTGCTGTGAGCTGAGATGCCACGGCACTCTACCCAGGGTGACAGCTTGAGGCTCCTGTCTCAAAAAAAAAAAAGACCTTAAAAGCATAGCCAACAAAAGCAAAAATAAACAAATAGGATTATATCACACTAAAAAGTTTCTGCAAAGCAAAGGAAACAATCAATGGAGTGAAGTGATAATCTACAGAATGGTAGAAAAGATGTGTAAACTATTCATCTAACCGGGCATTAACATCCAGAATATACAAGGAACTGAAACATTTCATCAGCAAAAAAAAAAAAAAAAAAATCTGATTTAAATGTGGGCAAATGATCTGAAACCTGAAACGCCATTTCTCAAAAGACGACACATAAATGACCAATGAGTATATAAAAAATGCTCAACATCACTAATCATCAAGGAAATGCAAATCAAAGCCACAGTGAGGTATCATCTTACCCCAGTTAGGATGGCTACTATCAAAAAGACAAAAACTGCCAGCAAGGATGCAGAGGAAAGGGAACTCTTATACACTGTTGGGAGAACAGTATGGCAATCCCTCAAAAACTGCAAATACAACTACCACATGATCCAGCTATCCCACTACCGAGAATTTACCCAAAGGAAAGGGAACCACTATGTTAAAGAGACATTTGCACCCCCATGTTTAAGTACATTACTCACAATAATCAAGATACGGAATCAACCTAGGTGTCCAAGAATATACGAATAAAGAAAATGCAGCATATATACCATGCTATACTATTCAGCCATAAAAATAATGAAATCCTATCATTCATGGCAACGTGAATGAACTGCAGGACATTATATTAAGCGAAATAAGTCAGGAACAGGAAGTTAAACACTGCCCACATGTTCTCTCTTGTATGTAGAGGCTAAAAAATGCTGATGGCATAGAAGCAAAAAGTAGAACAGGAGATGTTAGATGCTGGAAAGAGGGGCAGGAAGCAGGAAGGGAGGAACAGGGAGAGATCTGTATAAAGGATACAAAATTACAGTTAGATAGGAAGCATAAGGTCTAGGGTTCCATAGCACTGTAGGAGGTTAAAATTAACAGTAATATATAATTCCAAATAGCTAGAAGAAGAATATTGAATGTTCCCAACACAAACATGTGTTACCGTTATTTGATCACCATATACTACATGTATTAAAACATTCTAAGTACCCCATGAATACACACAATAATGTCAATTAAAAAAATTAAAATTCAAAAAAAGAGAACCACTACAGAAACAAGTTAAATGGATAAAGAATCTTTTTCTAGCAATGGTGCTACACTACCACACCTAAGATGAGAAACCTGAATTAACACTAAATGGATAAAGAAAAGTGAATGAAAATAAGTTTTATTTATTTATTTATTTTTTATTGAATGGTAACTATGTACATTAATGCACTTCTGGGGTACAGTGTGGGGTTTTCACATGCATCCGAAATACTTCCATCAAACTGGTCAACACAGCCTTCATGTGAAAATAAGTTTTAGAATCAAACCCAAGTAAGTAGCACCGATCCACTGAGATTTAATTCAAATAAATATCAAAGTTTTCCATACCTTGGTTTTACCACAGGTTCCTAAGAAGACTGAGTAAGGGAGGAAGAGACACAAAAGGGTTGATCGAACTTCAAGATAAAATACTAATAGTCTGGGGGCAGAAAAAATTGAATGTTGGGGGATAAAAGCTAAATTGATAAGGTGGATGAGATGGTATGATTTCTCAGAGCCCTACCAACTCATAAAATTGTTATGTCAAAGAAAAAAAATACCCAAAACCAAGAACCTCTGACAGAAGAACCTCAAATACTATGTATAGAAAGGACTTTGAGATGCCAGAAATGCTAGAGTTATGTTTCTTGTTTACCCTACCTTTCAAAAGGCAAGTCTGGGAACATTGAGGTCTACAAACTTTCTTATTTCAAAGATCTTTTCCAATAAGACACATGAGTATTCTTCACATACCCTGTTATTGCCAGGGTTGTACCTGGAATTAGCAGGTGAAGAAGCCATCTGAGGCCTGTCCAAAGTAATGGGATTCATGAAGAGCTACTTAGCTATAACTTATGAATGGCATCTCTACCTTACATTATAAAAAGACAACTGGAACAGAAAGCAGAGAACTGGAACAGAATCAAAAGTAGCTGTGGGTCTGTAAAGTCATCCACACCTCAAATACTTACTTACCCCAAACGCCTGAAGTCTTCTTTTTTGCCACCATAGTATAAAATGTAGTCATTTATAAACTTTGTATGTCTTTGATACTGAAATGCAAAGAATTAAGGATTTTATTCTCTTAGGAGTTGTTCAGTGTCGTGATACATCACTGACTGAAAAAAGCATAAGTATATTTAGCTTTTTAAAAATAGGCAAATATGTACTATACATGCTTACACATTCAAAGAGATCTAGCAGGGTATATATTAAACTGTTAAGAGTGAAGATTATGAAGTAGACGGCTTCTACTTTCTACTGAATACTGTTAATAACGTTTTGAATGTTTTTTTAAGTATATACTACTCCTCTGATAAAATATACTCCTGAGAAGAAAAAGAGCTTCCTTTTCTGTTGCCAAACTACATATAACCTCACACCACCACTCTCACAATATGAAAAATTTAAAAATCCTAGTTACTAAAATTAAAAAAGGGTAAGGAATAGAATTTATCTTTCACTATTATACAATATACTTTAGCTATTTCAGTTATGATAAAGCCCACTAAATGGAAGATGTAACTTTTATAGTATTATATCCTAACATAAGGCTTTTTTCCCAATTAAAAAAAAAATCATAAGAATGCAGATGTGGCTCAAGCTTGGCATGGTGGCTCAAGCTTGTAACCTAGCCCTCTGGGAACCAAAGTAGGAAGATCACTTGAGGCCAGGAGTTCAAGACAAGCCTAGGCAATAAAGCAATACCCCATGTCTATAAAAAAAAGAAAAAGAAAAATAGAAAAATTAGCTAGGAGTGGTGGTGTGTACCTGTAGTCCCAGCTATTTGGGAAGCTGAGGCAAGAGGATCTCAAGCCCAGGAGTTTGAGGATGCTGTGAGCTCTGATGATGTCACTGAACTCTAGCATGGGCAATAGAGTGAGACTTTGTCTCAGTAAAAAATAAAAAATTTAAAAAAAAAGGAAGAAAAGAAATCAGAAGGGTTTTTTTAATGCTTTCTTTTAACATTCAAAGAATTCACAGCCAAGTATATTTTCAATGTAAAATAACAAGATACAGAGGCATTTATTTTTTAAAATAAAGCTCAGTGGCACTCTCTCTAGAGCCAAACTCATACATAACAGAGGTAATCTTACCGTGTATAATATTGTCTGTGATTATATTCTATTTTATTAAAGAGATATGGTGATTTAATTGATCACAATGTGTTCTAACAGTATTTAATCAGAATACGACACTTTCAAACTGGTAAGAGAGCATTTACCATTTCTGGGGGGATGGGTTCGAACCTACCAGCTCTGGGTATATGGCTGGCTCCGTTGCTGCTGAGCTACAGGCACCGAGCCCAATGTACTCAATTCTTATATGAAGACAATAGATAACCCAATACATGGTGGGGGGTAGGGGAATAAGGGAGCAGGAGGGAGAGGGGAGTAAGGAGAGGGTTGGGGGCTAGCAGTGTATGACACACCTCTGGGGGGCAGGACACAACATAAGAAGGAATTTACCTAACAAATGCAATCAGTGGAACCTAATTCTTTGTACCCTCAATGAATCCCAAACAATAAAAAAAAAAAAAAAATTCCAGACATATAAAAAGGATACAGCATCCATAGCTATGAGATGAAACCTTCTATTTCTTGCTTCTTCCCTGTTAAAATAAATTTTAAATAAATCACACGTCTATATTCTATGTAATATAATCAAATCCCTAGTCCCTAAATTTATAAAACATCTTAAACCAAAGAATGTAATTTACACAGGCTCAGCGCCTGTGGCTCAAGTGGCTAAGGCGCCAGCCACATACACCTAAGGTGGCGGGTTCGAATCCAGCCCCAGGCCAACGGAATTCAGAATAAAAGAGGAGTTGCAACTTA
>NW_003852403.1:38806469-38810035 GCF_000181295.1 Otolemur garnettii
ACAACAATGATGGCTGCAACCAAAACAGCCGGGCATTGTGGCGGGCGCCTGTGGTCCCAGCTACTTGGGAGGCTGAGGCAGAAGACTTGTTTGAGCCCAGGAGTTGGAGGTTGCTATGAACTGTGATGCCACGGCACTCTACCCAGGGGGACAGCTTGAGGCTCGGTCTCAAAAATTAAATAAATAAATAAAAATAAAATAAAAGAATGTAATGTACACTGAAATACCATACCTGTCCAGCAATTCTGCTGCAACTTGTTTATGGGCCACCTTTCCATGTTTTTCTTTCTGGAATGGTTTTTTGAGCAATAAATCATCTTCCTTTGTTCTGGTGTATTAAGAATAAAAAGATACAAAAGTTAATTTTTCTCAATGGTTGTTTTCTAATTTTTTATATTTTCATAATTGGAACACATTTTAAAGAATACAAGTCTTAAAAAAGACTCACTGATCTTTAATGAGACATTTTATATTTCCTTAATTAATGCCTTTACTTTATTTAACACCTATAAAATGGAGAAGATGAAACTAATTAAAGTACGCGTTCTAGCATCACACCACTTAGGTTCCCTGTTCAAATTCTGATTCGGTCATTTACTACCTTAATCTTAATAAGGCAAAGTTATTTAATCTCTCTGTGTCTCAATTTCCCTGTGTGTAGTATAGGGTAAGGATCTTCTGGTAATTAATACTATAGAAAAAGAAAGGTTGATTATAGAGAATATAGACCACAGATGATCATCTTTAATTACATAGATAAATATAACCACAGTGCAGAGTAGCCAACTAGATTTTCTCAAAATTCTATTCCTACAAAGTAGTATTTTTGAATAAAAAAATATAGAAAATGTAAAGCACCATAAGATACAATTATTCCTATTCTTTCACTTATCCATGAAGGCTGAGTATGTTATAAAAACTCTCAGACTCAGTACGGCTAATATATTTCTCTCAGTGTGAAACAACAAACCCATTTCTATATATTTGATTAGTATGAATCAGGCAACACCTTGATATGGAAGTTGGTTAGTATAAATCACTCTATTACCCCCTGAATTAAGTTATTATATAAACTTGAGTTTCGGAGCACTGAAGGCTAAGGACAATGCCCCCGAACACAGCAACTCTGCCAAGATGTAGCCTCCTTATAAAGCCCAGACTTCATGTGCTAATAGTTCTTGCCCCTTACAATTCAATAAAACCTTCCATGAGTTGCTTTCCTCGACCACTGAGTCTGCTCATTTATGTAATGGTAAGAACTGTGCTGAGTTATATTCTCATCCCACACGTTAACCTCACTTTGAAGGCAAGTACTAGCAAGAGACTAATAATCAAGCCCCTTCTGAGGCATGGCATTTACAAGTAATCAGAACTTGACCGTTGAACCAAAAATACATACCAGAAAGAAATCCAAACCTTTAATTTCTTTTCTTTTTCCCCCTTCCCCTTCAGTAAATTCTTCTGTAGCATAAACATTATTTTCTTATTTTTCCCATAACTATTCTCCAATTTTGAATCAATTTATTATAGTTTAATGAACAAAAATTCATTTATGAGAGGTGTATTCACATGCAAACCAATTCAAAAACCTTTAATATCACTTATTACAACTCATATCAATCTAAAAAGGATGTAAAACAGATCAATAAAATAGTGCTGGCTCGGCGCCTGTGGATCAAGCGGCTAAGGCGCCAGCCATATACATCTAAGGTGGCAGGTTCGAATCCCCAGCCTGGGCCCACCAAACGACGATGGCTGCAACCAAAAAATGGCCAGGCGTTGTGGCCGGCGCCTGTAGTCCCAGCTACTTGGGAGGCAGAGGCAGGAGACTCGCTTGAGCCCAGGAGTTGGAGGTTGCTGTGAGCTGTGATGCCATGGCACTCTACCCAGGGGGATAGCTTGAGGCTCCGTCTAAAAAAAATTAAAAAAATAAAAATAAAATAAAATAAAATAAAATAGTGCTTACCTTTTTTTCTTTTTGCTAGATTCCCCATAGTGTTCATCATCACTAAAATCAGAGTCATAGCCTCCATGACCATGCATCTGAAAAGGAGTAGAAAATCAGTTATTCAGAACCTAAGTTGCCAATTGTTCAGGGAACGGAATAGTTCAAAAATAAGTTATCTTAAACACCCACAATAGTTTTAAAGGACCATGGTGGGCAGATCACTGTTCGTCAGCTATCTAGCCATCTAAAACTTTCATTTACTTTGAAATAATAGACTTATGCTTCAGAAAATGCATCAACATTTTTCACCTTTAATTATCATTGGGCGGACAAAAGAAGTTACTCTTTGCTTTTTCTACTGAAAACCAAGGCTAGAAGCTACAAAATGACTGCGTACAAGGCTCACCAAGACTGCACTTCTGATTCAGAGTAATACCAGTTACTTCTACTTATTACCAACTTTATTCCAGACACTGTGCTAAAGTACTTTACAAACAATGCTTCTAATTCTGTAAGTTAGAAATGGCTAACTCCATTTTAGGAGTTAGGGATGACAAAAATCAAGGACAAAGTTAATCAATTTTACAAACTTTGATTCTTAAGCTCACGATTTCAACTATTCCAAACTGCCTCTCTGGAATATGATTAGCTCTAGTCCTTCAAAATTACAGTATACAGTATTTTTGAATGGTACATTATCAATTGACGAAAAATTTCCTTTTATCTTTTTTGTCACATGTGAAGATTTCCATTTTCTTTTACGTTCCTTCAAGGTGAACTATCTTGTCCTTTGGCTTAGTGAGCTTTATGTTGTTTCAATTCATTTCAGAAATGAAATTCTTAGAAACGCTGAAAGGCCATGGTTGTCACCCAACTGTGTGTGAAGCAGCTCCAGCCTTCAACATTACATTGCATTTGGCACACACATGAACGGGAGAATGGATAGAGTATATGACTATTCAATGTCATAAATAACCAACAGCTGGAAGGTACCAGTCCATGACAAATGACATATGAAATTTTAAAAATTTTAATATTCAGTACAGCAAGTGCAACAGGAAAAGAGGTAAGAACCCTCTAAACTTCACTGAAGTGGATCCAGGATAGAGGATCCACATTACTAGTCCTGGCTACCCTTAGTAAGTCACTTCATGTTCTTGGGCTCCATCTGTCACACTACATGGCTATACCAAATAATCTTTACATTCTCTAAATCTTTAAAGTCTGTGATCTTTCTATAATTCCATTTTCAAACTTAGCTGTCTGTGTACCTCTCTTCCCTGTCCCATCAAATTCTTGTAGAGAAGACCCCTGCCAAGCCCTCTATCTAAAGGCCAACTTCATCTGTCTTATCACATTTGTCCGAGCCATACCCGCCTCTCACTCCTTGTCCTACGTCTTCACTCTCTACATATCTCGATGGGGAACACTCAAGAGGGTGGAGTTTAAAAATATATTGTGGCTCAGTGAGTAGGGCGCTGGCCCCATGTACCGAGGGTGGTGGGTTCAAACCCGGCCCCGGCCAACCCACAACAAAAAATAGCCCGGCGTTGTGGTGGGTGCCTGTAGTCCCAGCTACTTGGGAGGCTGAGGCAAGAGAATCACCTAAGCCCAAGAG
>NW_003852403.1:38810070-38815171 GCF_000181295.1 Otolemur garnettii
TATTAAGACAATTTCCAGCATTTCTAGAGTAAAAAAAAAAAAAAAAAAAACTATATATATATATATATATATATAATGGCATCAGCCCACCGGAATTCAAAGCTTGGCTCTGCACTTTTCATCTTTCTTCGGGCCTGTCCCTCAACCTCTTCGAGCCTCAGTTTCCCTATTTATTAAGAGAAAATGAGTCTTGTAAGACTACCGGCCTCACAGGAATGGAGATTAAACGCGTTACATCTAAAGAGTTTCATAACAGTGTTTGGTACATTACAGCCCTGTGAATGTTTACTCATCACCATCAGGACTGTTCCCTTCCCCCGGGGCACCACTTGCTGCCTTTGCACCCCACTCTCCCATTTCTTTTTCTCTGGCTGCCTCATCCATCCCTTACCTATCTTAATTCAGTGACTGTACTAAAAAGCTCTCACTCACTTCAGGCTACGAATCAACTGACAAGAGACGACAGAAACTCGAGAACGGACACGCTGGGTGTCTCCAGAATCTGTTATCGAAAAAGAAAAAAATATATAATCAAACTAGTAGTAGATGAGGAACAAACTTCGAGTTCCTTCTCCCCGACGCCAAATACACCCCTGGCCCTCTTCACACATCCCTTCCCTTCTTCCCTGCTCTGCCAAGTTCGTCCCCGAGTCGTCGCTTCCTCCTTTCAGGTAGCTGCAACGACAACCGACGGCCTGAGCGAGCCGCTGCAGGGCCAGCCCGGTTCGCCCCGGCCGCGCAGCCTCTGCACCGCTGCCACCCCCCGCTCCACGCCTCGCCCTACGGATCCCGGCTGGGCGCCGCTTCCGGTCCGACGCGACTGCGTGTCTCACCTAAATGCCACCGTCTCCCGGAGCGCCGACCGTGTGCTACAGTCAGAACAGCTCCCGGAAACAAGGACGGGGGAGAAAAGGCCCGGAAGGGTGGTAGAGGTTTCCTGCTTTTGCCAAATCGTAACCCCCCTTTTCCCCTGGGTCTCTTTGCTTTCCCCTCTAGGGAATGCAGCAGCTAGTGCCGTATGGTACAGATTGCTGCTTAGATCACGTCCGTAATTTGAAAATACATTTTGTTTTTGTTTTAGAAACCCCCTGCCTATCACCCGCCGTCCTCTCTCTAGTAACCTAGTAACGCCTCCTCGGAGCATCCTCGCGGAGCATCGCAGCCTTCTCCCCAATCCCCAAGTAAAACAGTTCTCATAATTAGCACAAAAATAACTTTCCATCGTTTCACCACCCACACAATAGATACCGTTCCAAAAGCAGTGCTGATGGCAGAAGAGCTCATTGAATTTGTGAGGAAAGAAAGATTAGGGAGGAGAGATTTCACGGGGTCGCGGATTCTCTGCTGACAAGCGATCTGGCACATGCGGAAAGGCATCCGAAATAGAATCTTAAAAAAAAGAAAAAAGGCAGGAAAAGTTATTTTGAGCTCCGCAGGTTCTTCCTGTACTTTGCAGAGCTTTTCTATATCACGACTCCCCACTTTGCTTTCCAGTCTAGTTCCATGTCTCTGGTGTGAGCTGCTATTCGTCTTTGCTTCCTCTTCAGATCCAACTCGGTGCCTTGTAAATCACAAGCGCTAATTAAATATTTGTTGAATTGAACTGGCACGCTTATAGCTTTTACAGCGGGCCCTTTTTAGAGAAAATCTTGGCACTAAATGCACACTCCTTTTACATCTTTTGCCCTAAACAGTAGAAAATATCCTTATCAGCTCAAGGGGCTTTCTATACCAGAGAGTAAATTTTAGACACATCCTGCATCACCGAATGCAGTGAATATGTTCTTGAAAAGATGTAAGTTAAATTGTTGTCAATTCAGTTATTCCAAAGCGCAGATTATACTTCAATGACAACATTTGCTAAAAAAAAAATTAAAGCAATATGAAACCTTACAATTTAACATTATATTATCTTGAATTCTTTTGTCAAGCAGTTCCTTTTTTGGTAAATAAATAAATAAAACACACCTGTACTTTGTATGTAATTTCCTTTCTAACAATAGTTGACATTTATTAACATTTTTCTGCTGTTCCTGGTATTCATTTTGCTCTTTTTGGTCCTGCTGTGGTTTTAGCCCTATTTTAGAGATGAAGAAAAGAGGCACAGATCCTAAAGTTATAAACCTTGTCAGGATCTAAAACTGGGTGGTAATTGTCTCTCTACAACACCCAGTTCTCTCGCTCTCTCTCTCTTTTTCTCTTTCTCAATCTTGGAGTTTCTCCCTTTCTCACTCTTTTATCTCCCCTTAGGGATTGTGTGGGAGGTAGCTTCTGCTTCCAACATTTCTAAGAATTCCAGATCTGTTGCTACCACGTCCATTCAGGCAAAGATTTCCATTTTTCACTTTGAGATAGCAGTTATTGAAAAAGAGTAAATAGAGTAAATATATGCTAGGAATAGATCACATGATCTGAACTAAAACCAGTCTAAAAAAGGATAGAAAACCTACCTGATCAGGAAATCTGAAGCTAGCAGTTATCGCTCAACGGTAGTAAAAACCACACACTGTCCTGGTCATTAGGGTTACAGATATGTAAAAGCCCCTCCTAGCCATGAAGGCTGACTAGTAAGAAAGACAGGCTATATAGAATAACAATAACAATATATACTAGCATATGCCAAGTGTCTAGTAAATGGCATGAACCTGTGGTTCCCAATTTGTGAAATATATTATTATTTCAGTGGATATAAAACATTAAATGTATTGAGATAACAGAGAGAAGAACGAAGGCAGTTGCTCCCTTTGATCTTTCTGATCTTTTGATCATGTCAGTCTGGTTTATATAGATAGAGGGAAACCTCTTTCCAGTGCTTCCTGATCTCCAATGGTCTTTAATTAAAAGTATTTTTAATATTATACCAAATAGTCGTGTTTGGGGGTGAAATTTCCTTTGCTCCTTCAGCACCAATGCTGTGTGACTCAAATAAAGCAACAAAATACTATGATAGGTATGTGGGAAGGTGAGGGAAGTTGTGTTACATTGGGGTTAATAACATCAAGTAATAGTTCTAAGATAAACTATGAACGTATATTCTGCTAATACTCTATATCTTTAAGCAGAATAAATTTTCCAAAAAGTATATCTTTAATCCACTAAATGGCATACACCATTACATAATAAATATACCAATATATCTCATTAAACATGCTCTTCTTATGACATGAGGCTGATACTTCTCTATGGTAAGCCGATGCTTATGGTCCCAGCCTTGAATGTGGGCATGCAGTAACTATAGAAGTAATGTTAAGGGCCAGGCATCATGCCTCATATCTAATCTGAGGACATTGAGAGGCCAAAGTGGGAGGATCACTTGAGGCCAGGAGTTCAAGATCAGTGTAGGCAGCTTAATAAGACCTTGTCTCTACAAAAAAGAAAAAAAAAAAAAAGATGTCTTTACAAAAAAAAAAAAAAAGTAATGCTAAGAGACTTCTGAGGCCATTGCAAAAGGTGATAGAGCTTCTGCCTGAGTCTCTCTCTCCTTCCACAGCTAACAGAGTGGACCAGAGGTGAGCAATCTTCCCCGAGCCTCACCCAGATTACAGGTTCATAAGCAAAATAACAACAGTGTTTAAAGTCACTAATTTGGGGGTGGTTATATACCAAGAAATAACCAGAACTGTCTGCTATCTTATTTTAACCCCCGCAACATATACTGAGACCTCCGCCATACTAGACCCTTTTTGTTTCCTCAACATACATACCTCTTTGAATATACCATTCCCTCTCCTTGAAGTGGGTTTCCCCTCCCTCTCTGCCTCTGTAACTCCTCTTTGTCTTTCAAACCTCATATAAGGTGAAGGAAAAGACTTTCATGACCACCTCTCCCACCAACTAGGTAGGATTGTCTATAGTACACATGTGTTACTTTGGGTAGCATGTAACCACATAGACTGTGTAAAGAATAATAATTTAGTCCACATCTATCTCCCTCCCTGAAGCGTAAGCTCCACAAGAGCAGGGGCCATGCCTCTCTTTTTCAATGTTGAATGTCCAGGGCTCAACACAGCACCAGGCACACAAAAGTTGCTTAAAATATTCATTGAACAAATGAATGAAATACTACTATTATTACCATTTCACAGATAAGAAAATAGATTGACTCTGTCCCAGAGTCATGAAAGCAAATGGTGCCACAAACACAGTTGATTAAAAAGCCCTTGCTACTGATCACTATACATATATATTGCCTTTCAACAAGGCCATGGCAGGTTTTTTTTATTGCTATTTATTTGCTTTTTTGAGACAAGGTCTCACTCTGTCACCCTAGTTAGATGGCGGTGGCATCATCATAACTCACTGCAACCTGAAACTCCTGGGTTCAAATGATCCTCCTGTCTCGGACTCTTGAGTAGCTGGGACTACAGGTGTGTACCACTGTGGCTGTCTAATATTGGTGTTTTTTGAAGACAGAGGGGTCTTACTCTTACTCTTTCTTGATCCTCCCACCATGGCAGTTTTTGATACTTACAAAGATTAACAACTATTTTTATGAAGAAAATGCTCCAGACAAATGGAGACAGTTGATGGATTTTAAAACGAAATGATGCAAGTAAAATGCTTAGCATGATGCCTAGTTCACAGTAAGTAGATATTAAAATGATGCTTGAGAAAAGAATCAGATTATAGGCATTCTTTCATGAGAGTAAGTTTGACATTAACTCTCCTAAAACACAATCCAGAAACAGATCCACACGTATATACTCCCATGATTAATGGCCTAGGGTTAATTTGGTCTTTTCAACAAATAGTTCTGGGCCAACTGAATAAAACAGCTAAAAAAATTAATCTTAATTCCTACATTATGTCATGTACAAAAGTCAATTTCTAGGAAAATATTTCATAGCATTTTGTGGTAACTTCCTTAGGGCAAGAAAAAAGAAATTTATATAGGACACGCAAAAAGCTAACCATGAAGGAAAACAATTAGATTCCGTTTATTTAAAAAACCTTTCTTAAGAAAATGAAAAGTGGTTCAGTGCCTGTGGCTCAAGTGGCTAAGGCACCAGCCATATACCCCTAAGGTGGCACGTTTGAATCCAGCCTGGGCCGCCAAAACAACAATGACGGCTGCAACCAAAAAATAGTCGGGCGTTGTGGC
>NW_003852403.1:38815227-38816916 GCF_000181295.1 Otolemur garnettii
AGACTCGCTTGAGCCCAGGATTTGGAGGTTGCTGTGAGCTGTGATGCCATGGCACTCTACCCAGGGGGACAGCTTGAGGCTCTGTCTCAAAAAAAAAAAAAAAAAGAAAAGAAAAGTGGGAGAAAATATCTGCAATATGTATAGGCAACAAATTATTGGAATATATACAAATCTTTGAAAATTATTACAGAAAAGACAGAAACTCAACAGAAAAATTAGTGAAAAATTTGACAAGAGAATTCACAAAGCAGATATCCAGCCAGACACATGGTGCATACTTGTAATTCCAGCTACTAGGGAGACTGAACTGGATGGCTGCAGTGTGCTATGATTTGTGCCTGTGAACAGCCAGCCATTCCGCTCCAGCCTGGGTGACAGCAATACCCCATTGCTAAAAAAAAAAAAAAAAACAGGATCAGAAAAGAAGACAGAAAAGATGTCCAAATGATCAATGCACTTGAAACAAAATGCTCATCTTTACCAATTACAGGTGAAAATGCGAATTAAGGACACAATGCACACCACACACCACTACATACCCACCAGGATGGCTAAATGGAAAAGAAAGATCTACTGTTGGCGAAGAAGTAAATGATGATAACTATGATATAGTGACTGTTATTGTGTAAATTGGTAAAAAGAATAGATCAGAGGGTGGAAAGATGGAATTTCCCGGGAACTCAGAAATTATGCCCCATAAATGCTTACAGAATGAAACACAAATTTCCTGTAGGCACCAAGTCGGAGGCCCACAGGGGCTCTGTAAATGCTGAGAAAGACACTAGTCAGCATCCAAAGGACTGAAAGTGCCCAGGCCTTGAACACTTGGCAAGGTCAGCCTGAACTTCCTGTACATTGATGAACCCAGATCTGGAAGAAGGCAGCTCCTCAACCTTCATACTAAAGTTCAGTCCTTGAATAGAGAGACGCAGCCTAATAGCTGTCTGCTGCTGGTTGGCCAAAAGGCAGTCCCCTGCTTGTGTAAATGCCTGGAAGAGGCTGCCAGGGAAGTTGCACTGCACAAATCCTGTGCTTGGAATAGGCATTGGGAAACTGAGAGAGAGCAGTCTACCAATTAGCCAAATGAATTGATTGTCATTTTTAAGCCTGCTCCCTGGAGGCAAGAACAGAGACAGGATGTCTATAAGCCCCTACTTTGAGGCAGTCCTGTATAAGGAGCCTTGTGATGAAGAGATAGGGAGTCACTCACCTTGTCAGATGAGATGAGAAGCAGAAACCAGCAACACTAAGTCTCAGGAAACTGGCGTGCTTATTTTCTGTCATATAATACCCGCAGGTATAAAGATTTCAAGCTTCACTTATGCTAAGTGAAAAGATCTACTATAATAAAGGGTGATTGGGTGCTGTGTCTCTGGATCATTCCTCAATGCCTGGCTGGAAAAGACAGAATGCTGACCTTGAAGGTCTGAGGTCAGTGATAGAAACAGGCCCAGAGGCTATGGGGGCTCCAGGGAGGGTCCCCTAACCCTAAGAGAAGGGAAACTAGGGAAGGCTTTGGAGACAGAGGACTTTATGTTTGTGTTCAAAAAGCTTAAGCCGGCTCGGCGCCTGTGGCTCAGGCGGCTAAGGCGCCAGCCACATACACCTAAGGTGGCAGGTTTGAATCCCCAGCCCGGGCCCGCCAAACAATGATGATGGCTGCGACCAAGGAATGGCCGGGCGTTGTGG
>NW_003852403.1:38817028-38820209 GCF_000181295.1 Otolemur garnettii
AAAAAAAAAAAAGCTTAAGCCACAGGGTTTAACTCTGTGCTCCAAAATGTGCTGACTTTGCACCCAAAGGAGAAGGGGCATGGGACCTCTCAGTCCCTCTCTCTATGTGAGGTATAAGCAAGTACCAAGGAGGAGTTAACTAGATTACCCATTTCACAATTTAGCAGCCTTAAGTTGACCATGCAGAGAGCATGTTGGTATGATCAGTTAAAATGTCCAATGAAGTGTATTTAGGTATCATGATCAATATTACCTGGTCAGGTGATTCAACATAAATAATAAGAAAATTTCCTAAACGATGCCTTAATTAACTCATTCTCTGAAACTAAAATCTTTTTGACTAGTTGTCTTGCTATGGAAGGTGACAACTGGTAGTGGGAAAATAGAAATACTTAAACATCCACAGGAAAAAATCTCACTTTGTTGTCTAGGTTAGAGGGCTCTGGTGTCATAGCTCACAGCAACCTCAGTTCTTGGGCTCAAGCAATCCTCTTGCCTCAGCCTCCCAAGTAGCTGGGTCTATAGGTGTCCACCACAATCCCTGGCTAATTTTTTTTCTATTTTTAGTAGAGATGAGGTCTTGTTCTTGCTGAGGCTGCTCTCAAACTCCTGAGGTCAAGGGATCTTCCTGCCTTGGCCTCCTAAAGTGCTAGGATTACAGGCCGGTGCACCTTGTCCAATATCTTGATTTTTAATATTGGCATCTAATTCTAGTTTAGCAATCAAAGCGAAATACCCCTGAAACACAACACTTCTGAGAGCTGAATTCAGCCCACTGCATGCACATTTCTAAGGGGATGCTCCATTCCCCTCAGGATTCTGCGTTAGTGGTGGTGGTTTAGAAGCAGAGGTTATGACACTGTCTTGGATACATCCCAAGGGTTGAAGACAGGCTTCTGATAAGTCAGGCAAAGGACTGCTTCAATAGAAGAGTCAAAAGTTTTAAATACTCAGGAAAGGCCCCTTGGGACCTGGACCACAGTAAAGGAAAGTTCTTAAGTTCCTAGGCAGAAATATCTATGCTGGCTGGGTGTCACCCCAGGGATGGATGGATTCACATCCCATGGCATGTTAACAAGGTAGCATTTTACCTGAGCCCTTTGCTCCTGGAAAACAGTAAAGGGTAAAGAAATCCTGCTTCCTCTCCTTCCCCCTATTTTTTTGTGTTCTGGAAAACAGTTCCCTACAAAAAACTACTCTTTCTTGTATGATTCAGGTAAGACTCACAGATGCCCCTTGTTTACCGTATGGCAGGCCAGATACAGACCCAACAAATTCCCATTCCTTGCCTAAGAAATGATAAGCAGAACTGCTTGTCCTCGCTAATCAAATGAACAAAATGCTTGTTGACTAAACTTTGGTGTGGATGACTTCTCTGGTTCCTCCAAAATCCTGTGCTTCCACTCACACTCGGCCTGAGTCAGCACACTGCCCTTCTGAGACTAGGCTGGCCTCCTGGAAAGACAGTCTCTGGCCTCCAGTCCCATCCGGCTACACTTTCATCCCACTTCCTCACACCTGGCTCTTTCTAGCTTTGTCTTCTTTCTGTAAAAGAGAGCCCCCCTTTGCCTAACTCTTGAGACACTTAGGGATCTCATGGCCACAGCATTCTCCGTGTTGCAATAATCTACTTCTCCCATTGCAAGATTCCTCCCCCTCTTGCAATAATTGTTTTTAGTAAGTCTCTCCTTACTAAGTATAGATTTGCTTTTCCTAAATTTCAAATTAATATGCAGGCACACATGGTTAGGTCACGTAGTTTGCATTTGTAAGATTAAAGTCCAAGTTGTAGCTGTGTCCTTCACCCAGGAAATGTGCCATATACCCATGCATTGTACCTGTTGGCTGGGAGCTTTCCAAACCTCTTCCCCCACCCGACTTGAATTTATTATTATTTTTTTTTTTTTTTTTGAGACAGAGTCTCAAGCTGTCCCCTGGGTAGAGGGCTGTGGCATCTCAGCTCACAGCAACCTCAAACTCTTGGGCTTAAGCAATTCTCTTGCCTCAGCCTCCCAAGTAGCTGGGCCTACAGGCGCCTGCCACAATACCTGACTATTTGTTGTTGTTGTTGTTTAGCAGGCCTGGGCTGTGTTCGAACCCACCAGCCTAGGTGTATGTAACCGGTGCCTTACTCGCTGAGCTACTGGTGCCGCCCTCCACTTGAATTTAATTGAGTTTTTCTTTTTTTTTGCAGTTTTTGGCCGGGGCTGGGTTTGAAACCACCACTTCCAGCATATGGGGCCAGCGCTCTACTCCTTTGAGTCACAGGCGCCACCCTTAATTGAGTTTTTCTCTCGAGTGAGCCTGTAGTTGTTAATCTACTAGTTTCAACTTAGCACTGAGTACATGTGATGCTGTCTTTCCATTCTTGGGATACACTTAGAAGAATGTTCTCCAAATTCATCTAAGTTGTTACAAAATATGCAGACTCAAGTGGCTAAGGTGCCAGCCACATACACCTAAGGTAGTGGGCTCGAATCCAGCCCAGGCCCACCAAACAGCAATGACGACTGCAACCAAGAAATAGCCGGGCATTATGGCCGGTGCCTGTGGTCCCACCTACTTGGGAGGCTGAGGCAGGAGACTTGTTTGAGCCCAGGAGTTGGAGGTTGCTGTGAGCTGTGATGCCACAGCACTCTACCCAGGGGGATAACTTGAGGCTCTATCTCAAAAAAAAAAAAATGCAAAGTCTCCATCTTTTTTATGGCTGAATGGTATCCCATGATATACAGATATCACAGTGTATTAATCCCTTCATGTGCTGAAGGGCACTTGTGTTGTTTCCAGATCTTTGCAGTTGTGAATTGAGCGGCTATAAAGTGCAAATGTTTTTTCTTTGGGGTAGATACCTAGTAATTGAGATTGCAGAATCAAATGGTAGGTCTAATTTTAGTCTTTCTCTTGAGGAATCTCCATACTTCTTTCCATAGAGGCTGTACTAGTTTGCAGTGCATGAATGTTCCCTTCTCTCAGCACCTAATTCAGCGTCTAATACTTTGGGACCTTGAAAGGTGGGCCATTTTCACTAGAGTTAGATGATATATCAAAGTGGTTTTGATTTGCATTTCTCAGATAATTAGGGACAATGAAGATTTTTTTCATGTGTTTGTTGGCCATTTGTCTGTCCTCATGAGAAAAGTTTCTGTCCATGTCTCTCGCCCAGTTTTTTTTTTTTTTTTTT
>NW_003852403.1:38820338-38882523 GCF_000181295.1 Otolemur garnettii
CCTGGCTATTTTTTGGTTGCAGCCATCATTGTTGTTTGGCAGGCCTGGGCTGGATTCGAACCCACCACCTTAGGTGTATATGGCTGGCGCCTTAGCCACTTGAGCCACAGGGGCCGAGCCTCTCACCCAGTTTTTAATAGGGTTGCTTGTTCTTTTCTCTTTGATTTGCTTGAGTTCTTCATAGATTCTGGTAATTAGCCTTTTATCAGATTCAGAGCATGCAAATATCTTCTCCCATTCTGAAGGTTGTGGCTTCGCTTTGTTGATTGTGCCCTCAGCTGTGCAAAAACTTTGTAACTTGATCAGGTCCCATTTATTTATTTTTGTTGTGACTGCAATTGCATCTTCATAAATTCTTTCTCTATGCTGGTAAGATTTGCTTTTTATTTGGCAATGTCCTTAAACATCTTGTCCTATTTAGAATAATTTCTGACAATAAAGTGTGTTGTGGAAAATGGTCTGAATCATTGTGTATTGGGTATTTGCCCTCTCACATGACAAGAATTAAGCAGTGGCTGAATTGGCCCCAGGTCAATGGACAGGGAGTTGCTAAAAGGCAAGAGCAAGGTCACTGGGGATGCCATACCCAGTTTTATCTCTTCCTCAGAGTCGGTGCCTTCTCAGGCCCCCGCTGTTGTAGGAAAGTGGAGCTGGGTGTTCTCCACCTTCCACTCTCAGTCATTCCCATGGCTCAAAGGACCACCTACAAGCTTGTTTATATCTTCAACTCAGACCTCTTTACCGAACTGCAAACTCCCATATTCACTTTCCCACTTAACATCTCCTGTGCCCCTCTCCAGCTTGATGTACCTGTGGGGATGAGGGGAAAACCTCTTTTTCCGAAAAGTTTGCTGAAATATCAACTCACCAGTAAGGCAGATTAATAAGAAGAAGAGGTTTATTTACCCTGAACACAAGGAAAGTCACAGAGAATCACCCAATATCCCAATGGCATATACATCTTTTCATATACTCCTTTTAGAGGGGAGACGGAGGTGAGGAATATAGCTAATTCTGTTTAGGGGCAATAAACGTCAGGCAGGATGAAAGATGGGGAAAACAGAATGACTTGTTAAGTATTCTCTTTGCAAAGTTAATTAACCTTGAGAGATGGATATTATATTTTAAATGATTTGGGCCAGATCTGGTTACATTCTTGAGTTTCTTTCCTGCAATATAGTGAGATAACAGAGAAGGGGAAGGAAGTCAATTGTCCGGTTGGGCAAAGAGAGAGAAAGCCCCTTCCTAGAGCCTGTTTTATCTCTTAGGGCCTGTCATTCAAGGAGTCATGTTTTGGGGTGAAATTTCTGAGCTCTTTCATGACCCAAACTGAAATTTTAACTTCTAACCCCACTTCCTCTGCCCATCTTTCCTCATCACCCTGATGCTCAAGCAAGAAACCTTGAGATCCCTTTTGTCTCCTCTCTTTCTGCTATGGCACCCCAACTCAATCAACAAGAGCCATCGACTGTACTTCATTCGCCTCCTTCATGCTCACACAACTGTAAGTGAGCAGAAGGGAAGACCAGGCTGCAAGACATTCAGGTCCTCAACCATGGTGCTATCAAGGGCACATTCCGGCCATGGCCTCTCCCCACAGTAAAAGATAATTTTTTATTTTTATATGTTTTATTTCAGATTAATGCGAGAGTACAAATGACCAGGTTACAACGTTTGCATTTGTTAGGTAAGGTCCCTGTTGTAGTTGTGTCCCATACCCGAGAGGTGTGCCATATGTCCTTACATTGTGCCTATGAGTTGGGAACACACCAGTCCTTCTCCCTCCTCCCTTCTCCCTCCTCTCCCCCCATTTGAATTGAATTGAGTTTTTCTCTTGTGTGGGTGTGTATTGTTTGTCTACTAGCTTCAATATGTCTACTCATATTATACTATTGAGTATATTGGATGCTTGCTTTTCCGTTCTTGTGATACTTTACCAAGAGGAATGTGTTTCAACTCCATCTAGGTAAATACGAAGGATGCAAAGTCTCCATCTGTTTTATGCCTGAATAGTATTCCATGGTATCCATATGTTGATGGGCACTTGGGTTGTTTCCACATCACGGCAATTGTAAATTGAACTGCCGTAAGCAATCTAGAGCAAATGTCCTTATGATAAAATGGGTTTTTTTCTTCTAGGTAGATGCACAGTAATGGGATTATGGAATCAAACAGAAGGTCGATTTTGAGTTCTGTAAGGATTCTCCATACTTCTTTCCAAAGAGGCTGTATTAATTTGCAATCCAACCAATAGTGTAAAAGTGTCTCCTTCTCTCCACATTCGTGCCAGCATCTGCAGCTTTGTGATTTTGTGATGTGGGTCATTCTCACTGGGCTTAAGTAATATCTCAGGGTGGTTTTGATTTGCATTTCTCTGATTAGGGACAATGAACATTATTTCATATGTTTGTTGTTCATTCATCTAAATTCAGAAAAGGTTCTGTTTATGTCTCTTGCATGGTGATAGATAGGATTCTTTGCTCTTTTTTTTATTGTTGTTGATTAATTTGAGTTCTCTGTAGATTTTAGTCCCCAAACCTTTGTCAGCTTTCAAACATGCAAATATCTTTTCCCATTCTGAAGGTTGTCTACTTGCTTTAATCATTGTGTTCTTAGCTGTGCAGAAGATTTTCAGCTTAATTCTCATTTGTTTATTTACTTTTTGTTGCTTTTGTGATTGCCAATAATGTTTTCTTTATAAAAAAAGATAATTTTTAAAATTGTGATAAAACATATATAACAATATTTGTCATTTTCATATTATAAGCAAACAATTCAGTGGCATTAATTATAATATATTCACAATGTTGTGTAACCATCGCTACTATCTATACCCAAAACTTTTTCATCATCCTCAACAAAATCTCTGGACCCATTAAGCAGTAACTCTCCATTCTACCTTCCACCAACTCTGAGAACTTTTATTCTACTTTCTGTCTTAATAAATTTGCCTATTCAGGTACCTCATATAAATGGAATCATACAATATTTGTCCTGTGTCTAGCTTATTTCACTAAGCAAAATGTGTTCAAGTCCCATCCATATTGCAACATCCATCAAAACATTATTACTTTTAATGGCTGAATAATATTCCATTTGTGCATGTAACACATTTTGTTTATTCATTCATCTGTTGACTAACACTTGGGTTATTTCTGCCTTTTGGTTATTGTGAATAATGCTGCTATAAACATTGGTGTAAGCCCTTGCTTTTAATTCTTTTGCATATATACCCAGGAGTAGAATTGCTGGTCCATGTTGGAAGTTCTAGGTTTAACCTTCTAAGAAACCACCAAACTCTTTTCCATAACAGCTGCATCATTTTACATTGCCACATTCTCTACATCTTCACCAACACCTGCTATTTTCCTTTTTTAAGTATTATTATTATAATCATCTTAGTAGGTGTGAAGTAGTATCTCATTGTAGTTTTGATTTGCATTTCCCTAATAACTAATGAGCTTCTTCTCATGTGCTGACTGGCCATATGTATATCTTTTCTGGAGAACTTCTATTCAGGTCCTTTGCCCATTTTTGAATTGGCCTCTTTGTTTTCTTATTGCTGCATTTTAGTTTATTATCTATTCCTGCTATAACAGAATACCACAGACCAGGTAATTTATAAGTAAAGGAAATGTATTTCTCATAGTTCTGGAAGCTGGGCAAGTCCAAAATCAAGGCATCAGCAGATTAAGTGTCTGATAAGGGCTTGCTCTCTGCAAGACATCTTCTTGCTGTGTTCCCATGTTACAGAATAGAAGCAAGAGGCAGTTCTTTGAAGTCTCTTTAATAAGGGCATTTTCCCATTCATGAGGGTGGAGTGCTCACCTCATCACCTCCCAGAGGCCCCATTTTTTAATACCATTACTTTGGTTAGTAAGTTTCAACATATGAGCTTTGGGGAGGCAAACATGCACTCAGGCCATAGCATTCTGCCCTTAGCCTACCAAAATTCATGTCCTTCTCAAATATGAAATATAGTCATTCCATCCCAATAGCTCCAAAAGTCTTTTTTTCCTAGATTAATATGAGGGAACAAATAGGTTACAATATTTGCATTTGTTAGGTAATGTCTCTGTTAGCTCCCAAAGTCTTCATTCATTCCAACGTAACTCATAAGCTTAAAGTCTCATCTAAATATCATCTAAATCAGATATGGATGAGACTGAAAGTATAATTCACTACGAAGAAAATTCCTCTCCAGCTGTGAGCCTGTGAGATTAAACATATTATTTGCTTCCAAAATATGATGGTGGGACTGGTATAGGATAAATATTCCTATTCCAAAAGAGAAATATAAGAAAGAGGTAACTGTCCCAAGTTCATATCCCAGCAAGGCAAATAACATTAAATCTTAAGACTTGAGAACAATCTTCTTTACTCCATGTTACATCTTCTGAACAGACTGGGGTAGGGATTGGGCTCCTGAGGCTCTAGGAAGCCCCACCCCTATGGATTTTTTAGGCATAGTCCATGCAACGGCTCTCATGTCACATATCTGTGGCTCCTTTGTTGGAGTTACACACTAGTGATCTTACCAGTCTGGTGTCTTGGGGGTGGCCCTGCACCCCTGGCTCTACTAGGCATTGTGCTAGTGGGGACTCTCTGCAGCCCCTCACCAGTGTCCATTTTCTGCCTGGGCCCTCAGGCTCTCCACAGCATCCTTTGAAATCTAAGTGGAGATAGCCATGCCTCCACAGCTTGTACACTCTGCACACGGCAAAGTTAGCACCAGGTGGACACTGTCAACCGTTACAGCCTGTGACCTCTAGAACTGCAATCTGAGCTGCCTCTGGGCTAGCTTGAGTCATAGTTGGGGTGGTCAGGAAGTACTGCACCTGAATAAGTGGACCAAAATTTGAAGTGGTGGCCTCAGGCAACTTACCTCAAGGTTTCATAGGCACCCTGGGCCCCTCCCATGAAGAAATTGTTCTAGAAACCCTTAAGGCTCTGGCATTTTAGGCCTGTGAGGTAAGTAGCAGTCTCAAAGATCTCTGAAATGCTTTTGTGGGTGGGGTAAGGTCATTTTTCCCTTGCTTTGATGAATAGCATCTGGCTTCCTTCTATTGGTACCTATCTCCTTATCAAATGTTCCCCTGGCCACATCCTTGGTATTGTCTCCAGAAGATGCTTTCTAATTCTTTATGTTAGGAAGTTGAAATGTGGCTCTCCTCAGGAAGGAGGGCAAGGGCAAGAGCCCCATTTTAGTGCTGCCTACCCGAATTCTGTCCCAAGTGATGGCTCACATCTGGGGAGAAGGGACCACCCTACCAATCTACCAACTGCAAAAGGAGGTAGAAGACTCTCTAGTCTAGAAACAGGTACAGTAGAGTCTTGACGGTGACCTAGAATATCCTTAAGACTAATTATCAAGTCATTAAATCTACACGGTGGGCCACACACCCCCAATGGGCTCCCACAGAGGATCTTAGGAGGTCCATAGGTGCAGTAAGACTCTGGTTCCTAGGTGACCTCTAAATCATGAGGTAGTCCCCATCCAGGCAGTATAAAAAAGAACCCCTGGCTATATTCAGGGCCTCTTTTTGTTGTGACAATAGGGGCCCTTTGCTGTCTAGGGAGAACATATCTTCCTCTTCCTTAATTTCATATTTGCCTTAATATGGGGTATCTGGTCATTTTTCGACTGAGAGCAGTCCAAGAACCAAGGACCCAGGCAGCTACCTAAAACTCAGATATTTTAGATGGCAGGCAGCTGCTTTGAAACCCAAAATTTACAATCTGGTCAGGCAGAGCGATTTTCAATTCTTTAAATTCTGCTTCTCTTTTAATCATAAATTCTGTCTTTAATTCATTTCCATCTTTTCATATTTTACTATAAGTGTTGCAGGAAGAAGAGGCCCAATGGAGAGAAAGAGCACCCAAACACCATGGGTGGTGCTCAGAGGAAGGGCTTTATTCACCAGCCGGGAGCTTACAGCATAGAAGAATTCCAAATGGTTGTGCTCCCTGCCTGGTTTGGCCTTTCCCTTTTTATCTACAGTCAAAAAATTCCAACCCACAGGTGCCTTTTTCATTGGCCAGTTTGAATTAAGCAGGAGATGCTGTTCCAGCCCCTCACAGAACTACAGGATTTCACAGAAGTGGAAATTTCCAAGTTCCAGGAAGTTAAGTTTACAAATTCTCAAGAACTGAGTCACATGGAGAGGATCCTGCAGGTGTGTCCTTGTGGTCTCCTTGAGAAGACCTGTTCTTTTAGACCTCACCCTTCTCGGGTACCCTCTCATAAGCAGTCAAGGGAAGCCATGCTATACACTCAATACTTTGCTTAGACATTTCTTAATTTTATCACTCTTAAATTCTGCCTTTCACAAAACACTAGGACACAAATGCAATTCAGTCACAGTCTTTGCCACTTTATGACAAGGACATCCTTTCCTCCAGTATTTAACAACATGTTGCTCGATTCCAACTGAGAATGCCTCAGAATGGCCTTTACTATCCATATTCTGATCATGACCACTTATGTAATCATGAAGAAAACTGAGGCTTTCTCCATATCTCTCTTTTCTTCTCAGACATCAGAATTACCCTATATGGTCCAGCCTCCCCCCATTACCCTGTTCTAAAGCTGCTTCCATATTTTTGGGTATTTATTATATAACACCCTACTTCTCAGTATAAATTTCTGTCTTAGTCCATTCCTAAAGCTATAACAAAATACCATAGATTGGGAAATCTGTAAATAATAGAAATTTATCCCTCATAATTTTAAAGTCGAGGCAGTCCAAGATCAAGGTGCCAGCAAATTTGAGGTTTGGTAAGAGTTTGTTCTCTCTGCTTCCAAGATGGCACTTTTTTGTTTCTTTCTTACTTGGCAAAAAACGGAAGCAGAAAGCATTCTCTCATATCTAAATGAGATATAAGGGCATTATCACATTTGTAAGGGTGAAGTGCTCATGACCCTTCCCACAGGCCCCTTCTTCTAATACCATCACCTTGGAGATTAGGTTTCAATGTATGAATTTTGGAGGGATACATACATTCAAATCCTAACATTTTATATTCTGGATATAAATTCTAGATATAATTTACAAATATTTTCTTCCATTCTGTGGGTTGTTTTTTACTTCCTTTGATGCACAAAAATTCCTGGTTTTTTATTAGATCTAATTTAAAAAGATAATTTTTAAAAGGGTAAAACTGTGACTCATGTACAAACATAAAATTAGTATGTGTCAGAGATTTTATTTTGTTAATTAATGAGGGAAACAGTAAGATGTTACAAGCAGTTCAAAGGACAATTCAAAGCACACACATATTTAGGCAATCAGGAAAGCTAAAATGAATTTACAAACAGAGGCAAAACTGTTCAATATCCACTGGGTGATGTCAATGAAAAGGAAGCCAAACTCTGTACAATAATTTAAAGAGATTTATTCTGAGCCAAATATGAGGACCAGAGAGAACCACGCCCAAGGAGCCTTGAGTAAGGGGACTTGCTATGGCTGGATTACAGTCTGGTTTTCTACATTTCGGGGAAATAGGAATTACAGGTAAAGTTATAAATCAGTACAAGGAAGGCAGGCATACATTAGTTTGGCCCCACAAACTGGGATATCTCAAAAAAGGAGTGCCAGGGGACTACAGGTTATAGGAGGGTTTAAAGACTCTTTGATTTGGCTCGGCGCCAGTGGCTCAAGTGGCTAAGGCGCCAGCCACATACACCTAAGGTGGCAGGTTCGAATCCAACCCGGGCCCACCAAAACAACAATGAAGGCTGCAACCAAAAAATAGCCGGGCGTTGTGGCAGGCGCCTGTAGTCCCAGCTACTTGGGAGGCTGAGGCAGGAGACTTGCTTGAGCCCAGGTGTTGGAGGTTGCTGTGAGTGTGATGCCACAGCACTCTACCCAAGGGGATAGCTTGAGGCTCTGTCTCAAAAAAGAAAAAAAAGACTCTGATCTGTAATTGGTTAAAGAAATAAAGCTTTGTCTAAAGGCTTGGAATGTTTTAAGCTAAGACGAATTAATCAAAGACAATTCGCCAGCCATTTACTCAGACTCAGTGACTTGTTATATAAATTAAAGATCTGCTGATTTGTCTTGCATAAATCTTAGGGCTATTAATGAGTTACAAAGGATGTCTGCAAGAAGGAAGGGGAGCAGGATGAGCTATGTCTGTTGGCTCTTCTCATGGCCATCAACTCAGCTTTAGGTTATTTTGGGGGTCCCCTTGGCCAAGAGTGTGTCCACTTGGTCAGCTGGGGAAGGAACTTAAGATTTTATTTTAGTTCACAGCAATAATCAACTATACCTCCACCAGAAAAAATTTATCATATCTCTAAGGACAAGAATCATTTGTATTACTATCAGTTTTCTACAACTTACAAAGTTGTAAAATAGTTCAATGACAATGGAAATCTAGACAACTGAATAGCAGGCTATATAGAGCACCCAGTCATCATTTTTGCCTATTTCAACATCTTTTATAATTTTTCTTGATGTCACCTTCCAAGCACTCAGCATCCTGTCCCAGCAGTGAGGAAAACCTGCCAGTCTATGATTGCCTCAAGCCCTTCGGCACCGGATAGCTACCAGGTGCAGTACAGTTCAGCTCAAAGATTATTTATGAAGTGTAGAGGTGTAACTATCCAGCCATTTCTGCTACAGATACTTAATATCAGCTATGAATCCCCAAAATAATACTAGGAGCATAGAGGGATCAAGACAGACATAGTCTCTGCCCTTTTGAGCCTGACTCCTCAAATAAAGACAGAAAGAACAAATAAATAAAATAATTACAGACTATGATAAATGAAATGAAGGAAAACAACTGCCAACACAAAGAATCACCAAGAAGGACCTCGGTAAGCACATTGGTCAGGACCAGCTGCTTGGAAGAGAGAACGTTTAAGCTGAGACTTGAAAGAAGAAGAAGGAGAGTCAGCCATTCCCAGAGCTGCAACCCACAGTCTGTCCTAGCCCTCTGCCCTTCTAGGGACAGGGCTGCAGCAGCTGCAAAGATTGCTTGCCCTGCTCAGGAAACTGGAGTGTGCAGGAGGTGAGAGAGGCCAAGTCCTGCCTTCCCAGCAGGGTTACTGGCTTCTTTTGACTCTAAACTTCGGAAAATATCCAGGGTAAGAGAAGGCCCCCTTCCAAACCTGCCACCTTACTCCCTCTTCTTCCGGCTTTCTAAATTCTGCCTATCTGTCATCAACACAGGAACAAACAGTTGAACCCACAAAGGGAGATAAAAGGCTTTAAAAATGCAAATGACTGGGAGAGTTAACACATTAGTGTGAAAGTGTAAAATGATCAGCTCTTTTGCTGAACTGATTTGATTAGAAAACTGCAAAGCACAGAGATCTTATGGGCAGGAGGAAAGGCCAAGGGCACAGTGGGTGATGGGGCGGCAGGATCAATGTCACCTTGTCTCACTGTTCCAAAATCATTTCATGCTGCTCCGTGGCTCCCACCAGGAGGTTGGCACTAGAAGGGCACGGTTGGGAACCATCTGCCCAAGTTGGAGCACTGCTGGTGGATGGGCACTGCTGGTGGATGGGCACTGCTGGTGGATGGGCACTGCTGGTGGATGGGCTCCTGGAGGCGGATAGCAAAGGGAGGGACAGGCAGAGGACAGTCTGGGGCAGAGACATGGGCAGGAGAGGAAGAAGGAGAACAACAGAATCGCAGACCTCAAAACCAAAGAAAAATGAATTGTAGCGACCAAGGTAAGTGTTCAAAGACCGGAAGTGGCCAATTATGTCAATAGGGACTGCTTCTCAAAACGTTTGTGATCTGTGGACACTCACATCAGAATCACAGGGTGACTGTGGGCACAACTTGTTTAGAATTTCTTGCACAGAAGTTGGAATTGGTGGCTTAATAGGTGCTCAGGGATTCTGATGCATATTCTCAAATACTGTTTAAATACATGGGATGTGGAATCAGAACATAAATAAGTAAATAGGCAAACAACTAAATAAAAGAGTTGAGATAAAACCTACCAAGGGTCAGGGACTCATCATAGATCACTGCCTCTGGGATTGGCAACACAATGAGGGAGCATTTGAGGCAGGACAATGACGTGGGAACTGGACAGGAAGAGTCCAACGTGGGGGCATC
Source organism: Otolemur garnettii (assembly GCF_000181295.1). Taxonomy (NCBI): domain Eukaryota; kingdom Metazoa; phylum Chordata; class Mammalia; order Primates; family Galagidae; genus Otolemur; species Otolemur garnettii. The sequence goes on from NW_003852403.1 coordinate 38,830,421, forward strand.
GCTAGGGGACCAGCAGCAGCTCCTGAGCAGTGGTTATTTAGGAGGCCTGGACCAGACTGCTGGTGGTGAAATTACACAGGACAGAGCCACGCAGGGAGATGCGTATCTCACTCTCACTCCACACTTTCCCCCACTTCCTCCTGGCAGCTCCTCAGAGCTCACTTCAGTTACCCTCACAGGTTATTTGTAGCTACAACTCAGCACAAACTTCAACCAGCTTATAAATCTTTTAAATATATATATATATCTTTTTTTTTTTTGCAAGGCCAAATTTCCATATTCTTCAGAGCCAGTGCTACCCCTCCTGGGAATGAGAGGGAATCAGACCCACTATAAACTATGAGTAGCTCTGAACTTAGGACTTTTCTATAGACAATATAGTATTTAAATAGGAAGCTGAGGAAGCAGAGAGGCCCAAGAGCATCCCACTCAAATACCACTCTTCTTCCTTACCTCTCCTGGCCCCTCGGGTTCTCCCTTAAGCCTTCCCTTGATAGCGGCTGGATGCATTCAAGATGTGAGGTGTCACACTCAGACTGAAAGGAACCCTGGGGGTCACCCAGGCTAAGCCCTCAAGGACCAGAAACAAACAGCTAAAGACCAGAACCCACGTCTCCTGATGCCCTCCAGAACACAAGCTAGCTTGCTTTCCACCTCCCTGAAATGCTGTCTGAGACAAAATTTAGAAATAAAAATAAATTTTGTGGCTCGGCGCCTGTGGCTCAAGTGGCTAAGGTGCCAGTCACATACACCTGAGCTGGCGGATTCGAATTCAGTCCAAGCCTGCCAAACAACAATGACGGCTGCAACCAAAAAATATCCGGGCGTTGTGGTGGGTGCCTGTAATCCCAGCTACTTGGGAGGCAGAGGCAGGAGAATTGCTTGAACCCATGAGTTGGAGGTTGCTGTGAGCTGTGATGCCATGGCTCTCTACCCAGGAAAACAGTTTTAGGCTCTGTCTCAAAAAATAAATAAATAAATAAAAATAAAATAAATTTTGTCAGTTCAAAACAATTAATTGTGTGCTTTCTCTCTACAGAAACACACACACATGCACACGTACATGCACACACATTTTAAGAGAAAAAGCTATCGTATTCATGCCTGTCACATGGTGATGCACCCTTCATTTCATTATGTCATCTTTTGAGCAAATGTTATACTGTACATTGCTACCGTAATTCATCTTCAAAAAATAATACATAGATAACATCTCTTCAATTGTGTATACACACACTAGAACCTCCATAGTCAACCATATCCCTACATTGACCACTTCCTTAGGTTGCCCTGTTTTCATAGACCAGACATGCACCACGGGTACTGTGGTCTAATTTCTTATGTTGACCACCTCTGTATGTTGACCAATTTGTTACAGTCCCTTGAGTGGTCAACTTATAGAGGTCCTATGGTATGTGTCTGCGTGTGTGTATACATATATGTGCGTATATATGCATAATAGAGTCAGTAGAAGGATATAAAGGTGTGGGAAGTGCATTGGAATTCAATATCACCATAAATAAAGTGATTGAACAGCATTCTCTAAGAAGAATTACTTTAAGAGGAAGGAAAATAAAGAGTTTTTGTTTTCTTTATGTTAGATCTGCCACCAGGAGCACCTGATGGACGTGGGCTGCTCTTTACGCGTTACCGTCACTTCCCTGGGAACTGTGTCACGTTACTCCTTGGACTCATTTGTCTTTCTTCTGGGGACCAACCTGCTGGAAGAAAAAGACCCCGCCGTGTTTATCTTTGCATTCCTCACCGTCTCTCGTGTTGTTTTTGGCACATTGTTCTTCATAAAGTTCTGGGACGGTGTTTACTCTTCACAAATACCTGTGGAATGACAGGGCATAACGCAATATTGCATCTGATATTTTCACAACTTTCACCTTCACCCCTTAAAAGAGAAAAGGCCAAGAGCAGAATGAATAGACCACATCAACCGGGGAATTAAAACAATCTGCTTTATAAAAGAAAACAACTTAGGAAGTTCTGGGCTCAGGCATACAATTCTTCAATCAAAATCACACAGATCACTCTGAACAGTTGAATCCAGTCTTTGGAAATAAACCAGAAATTCAGCTCATAGCAATTCTGGCGGAGTCAAATAGCATGTCAAAGTACGTTGAAGCCAATTTCCCTTTCCCATAGGGTCAATGAGTTTTCGAATGTTTGTGCCTGCTTATTATAGTTGTTAGAAAAATTGCCTGCTTGCTTTCCTGTAAAAGTGAGAGGGGCAAAGAAGTTTCCTAGACTCTTCTCAGACGCTTCAGCTAAAGAGTAAAACGAACCCCAGTGCCAGTAATTGAAAGTGAGGAGAAAAATGCTGCCAGACACTCGGCACAGCTGCAGCAATTAAGCCAGCACCTGCTTTATGCTTCCTCTGCATCACTCGCTCGCCGCTTCATTTAGACTGGTTTCTGGGGTTTGTTACTCCTGCTGCTGTTTTTGAGAAGAACTGCGCCCCATTGCACATGCACACGGCACGTTTTTTTTTTCTTCTTTTTATTTCTTTCCTTTCGTTAACTCCAGCAAACTGAGTGTCAGGAAGTTCCAGGGGTAGTAAAAACACCTACATTGTTAAAATCTAGGGTTTTAGAGAAGATTGAGGAAGGTGTAACCATAATAATCACTGGGGTATAAGAGCATTCATATACCCAGCTCTTACTAAGCAGCAGATTACACCATCCCGGGGGGGACCCTGCAAATGAAGATGTAGATTGGATTTCTGGAAGCAAGATTTCTATTTGCTTAGTCCTGAACCTTAGGTAAGGCAACAAAAGCCATTTCCTCTGCAGAGATTTCGGCTTGCAAAGGGATGCCATCAAATAGCTCTAGACTGTTATCAACAGAAGGCTTAGCATGAGCACCAAATGAGAAATGAGAGAGGTTTTGAAAAGTTATGCAGATGTAAGGCAGGTATTAATATTAAAGATGTTTATCATCATCGGTCTAAGAGAAACAAGATATTAAGTGTATTCATCCACTGGAAGTGAATTAGCACTTTTCAGAGCCCTGAGCTGCCCTCTCCCTCTCCCTCTCTATCTCTTTCCCCTTTTATCCCATCTATAAAAGCTGGTTAATGACGCCTACATCAGAAGCTATTGTGAGGCTTAAATGAGATAATGCATGTGAAGCACCTTGCTCCCGTGCCTTGTATAGAAAAGACATTTCATAAGTGTGAATTGCATTCAGGGGGGAAAATCAAGTACATTATCCTGAGGATTCTTCAGACTTGCAGCCCATCAATAGATGCTTCACATTAAATTACGCATTTCCAAGAGAGAAAAATGAAAAGGTCACTCTCAACAGTACACAATCAGTGGAGCCAGCTGCTTCTCAGAGGGAGAAAACACATGTGAAATAAACATATCCATCCTTCAATTTTTGAGAGTCAACGCAGCAATTCCCCTCTTCCCACACTGACTCTTACTCCTCTGTTCCCCTGGGGGAAACATTTTAAAACTGCTTTTGAATTAGTGCTAACCCAGCCAGACACCCACAAAACGGAGATTCTGAGAATGAAGCAAGAGCTTCCAGGTACCGGCAAGAAGCTCCTTGAGGGCAGGGACCACTCCACCTGGCTCCCTGCCACATCCCAGCACGTACAAGAGTGCCTGGCACACAACATTTCATCTACTTTGATTGGTAAAGACTATGTTCATTCACTGATTTGGCCAAGGAGAAAGTAATTAGCCTTGAAGACAGATCCTCTCATTGGACCTCAACCCTGGTCTTAAAATAGAACTACTTGGGAAACCAAAAAAGAATTCCTTATGTCTCTATCCACACCAGTGATTCTAGACCCATGTGGTTCAAGGGAACAATGAGTACAAAGGGCTGGAGGCAAGAGAACATGGTGAGCTTATGGAGATGGTCATAGTGTACAGGGCTTGAACACAGAAAAAGGTAATAAATTCATCACCTGGGGTATCAGTGACACATTAGGATTACCACTGCTCCAAAGGATATTTGGGGATGCCCTGCCTCCAAGTCTGAAATGTGGTAAGTGCACCTGCAGTCATATTAAGCAAGTTCTGTAAAGCAAGGGAATCTTAAAGGACGCTTTAAGAAAGGTACAATGGTTAACCTTGGTACAAGGTTTAGATTCAGCACAAGATGAGCTCACATCTATTATCTAACACCTGGGGAGCACGCCAGGGAAACCCGACCAGAGCCTTTGGAGGAATCAAGTTTCTATAAAGATATTGCCCTTGGATTGCCTTGTCCTCATCCTATTCCCACTATTGTCTTTCTAGTATAGTTTCAGAAACCATAATAGCCATGTTACCTTGTGAATTTCAGGAAATGCCCAGGTTTCGAGATTGTGGTCATTGATAGGTTTTTGTCCACTTGCAAAGCCCAATAACCTGTGATCAGATTCTTGGGCTCTACCAAGAACTTATCATAATGATAACCTATCCCAATTGAGTCACTTACTTTCTACGTGATACTGGGCAAATTGCTTTTCTTGTCTAAAAGTCAGTTTCATCTTTCATATGGGAATGATGATGAGTAGTTACGGCAGAAACAATGTGTCGCCAAACTCTTTCCTTTTCCTCCTAGTGATTCCCCTAGTAGACATTTCCCAGCCTCTCTTGCAGCTAGGAAGACCACATGACTAAGTACCAGCCCACGGAATGTAGGAAGAAGTGATACATGCCACATTCCTGGCCTAGACCTTTAAAAGCTTCCCATGGGATCCTTGCCATGTATACTCTCTCTCTACCCACTTATCTGTCAGGGGGAGACAGGAGATCCAGTGAAGAACTGGATCCTTGGTCCTAGGGAGTATGGGGTTACTTAAAAAGGAATTTAGAGGTTGGGCGCAGTGGCTCATGCCTGTAATCCTAGCACTCTGGGAGTCCGAGGCAGGTGGATTACCTGAGTTCATGGGTTCAAGACCAGCCTCAGCAAGTGCAAGACCCCCATCTCTAAAAAATAACTGGGAGTTGTAGCAAGCAGCTATAGCCTCAGCTACTGGGAGGCTGAGGCAAGAGAATCATTTGAACCCAGGAGTTTCAGGTTGTTGTGCGCTATAATGCCACGGCACTCTACTCAGGGTGATAAAGTGAGACTCTGTCTCAAAAAGAAAGAAGGAACTTGAGTTCCTCCCTTTCTTCCTGCTCTCACTGTGACATGAATGAAAAACCAGCCTTTAAGCCACTGAGATTTGGGGCCATTTTGTACACCAATAGCCTACCTAGACTAATATGTACATCACTTGTGAGGATCAAACAAGAAAAGTTATGTATAAGCACTTTGTCAGGCACATAATAAATGTTTAGGAAGTAATAAATATTTATTAATGTATGATATCTCCCCTGCTTTAGGTATGTGGACTCTTCTCTTCCCACTTTTCCAGTGCTATTTCTTCCCTTTGACCCAGTGGCCAAGGCAACACTGGATATCTAGTGCTGCTTTGTCTATAAACCTGATTCCAATTTAATGCACTGCTTCTCTCTGGACCAAGAATTTCCTCACAAAAATATGGAGAGTAGAGGGGATGTTTCTATTGACATGATAATGGTTCTGAAATGAGTCAGAAGCATGAGGCAGTCCAACTGGCACCATTCATCATAGCTCCATTTTTGCTTTCCCTGCCTTTCTGTACGAAGGCTACGAGGCTGAGAGTTAAATTAGTTTGAGAGCTGCCTTGGACGAGCAGCACAATCTGCTGCACTGGAGAAAACATTTCATAAAAACTGTTCCTGCCGAATTCTCATGAAACGTCCAAATTTTAATTAGAAACTAGAGAGCCAGATGGGTGGCAAAAGGAATTTAAGGTAACGGGAGAGCAAGGGCTCATACACTAAGGTGAAAATCAATAACCACATGACTAGGCAGCCACTTAATTGATATGATTTGAGGCGTTCTAGGGGTTCTCCTGGTGGCCCTCAAACAAACATCTCCTCCTTTGTATGAGCAATGCCTGAAGTTGTTAATAATAACCTTCCATCTCACATGTCTCTTTTTTTTTCTTTTTTTTTTTTTTATTGAATAGTAACTGTGTACATTAATGCACTTCTGGGGTACAGTGTGGTGTTTTCACAGACAATCCGAAACACTTCCATCAAACTGGTTAACATAGCCTTCATGTAGTTTTCTTAGTTACTGTGTTAAAATGTTCATATTCTACTCATAGAAAAATTCACTTGTACCCTTGTAAGATAAACCACAGAAGTGAACTTTCGAATCCCCCTCCCTCCACCCATTCCCCCCTCCCCGTATCCTTAGGTTGTTATTAGGTTATAGCTTTCATATAAAAAGTTTAAATTAATTTCATAATAGGGGTGTGTACATTGGATACTTTTTCTTCCACTCCTGTGATACTTCGCTAAGAAGAACATTTTCCAGCTCCATCCATGTGAACATGAAGGACGTAAAGTCTCCATCTTTCTTTATGGCTGCATAGTATTCCATGGTGTACATATACCACAGTTTGTTGATCCATTCGTGGATTGATTGGGCACTTGGGCTTCTTCCACGACCTGGCAATTATGAATCGGGCTGCAATAAACATTCTGATACAAATATCTTTGTTGTAATGCGATTTTTGGTTGTCTGGGAATATACCTATTTTTTTTTATTTCTTATAGCATAACTGTGTACATTAATGCAATCCTGGGGTACAGCGTGCTGTTTTCATATCACATGTCTCTTTATAGTTGAACCTTGAACAATATAAGCTTAGGGGTGCTGACCTCCTCACAGTTCAAAATCCTAGTATAACTTTTGATTCCCCTAAAACTTAACTACTAATCATCTGTTGATCCAGAAGCCTTACCAATAACATAGATGATTAGCACATATTTTCTATGTTATATGCATTATATATTGTATTCTTACAATAAAAAAAGCTAAAGAAAGGAAAATGTTATATGAAAATCATAAGGAAGAGAAAATACATTTACTAGTCATTATGTGGAAGTGGACCATCCTAAAGGTCTTCATCCTCATCATCTTCACCCTGAGTAGGCTGGGGGGGGGGGTTGGTCTTACTGTCTCAGGGGTGGCAGAGGTGGAGGTTGGGAAGAAGGGGAGAGGCCAGCAGGTAACTCTGCAGAAATACATTGTAATTTCTATCTGACTTTTTTTTGCTTTTTCATTTCTCAAAAAATGTTTCTATTTGGTACCAATCTTTCCTCCACCAATTGCTTTAGTTTCAGTGCTGTATTAGAGAATAGTCCATCTCATAAAAGAAGTCCAAAGTAGTGTTGAGTAACTGGAGCCCTTCTGCCAGATGGCATTCTGATCAGGTTTTGTAATACTGCCTCTTCTTCGTCTTCTTGCTCTTTGTCTGCACTGGTTCAGAAACTGTCTGCACAAATCATCCTCTCTTAATTCCTCTACTGTGTGCCATTAGCTCTTAAATTTCTCTTCCATCCATATTTTGAAACCCTTTACACACACACACCTCCGACCCACCATTTTAGCCATAAACACAATCTCATCTGCATTAAAAATCTTTTTTTGGCAGATATTCTTTCTCCTCAATGATTTCCTTAATGGTGTCTGGGAACTCATATGCTACAGATAGGTGAGTAGAAGCTGCTTCTTCTGTTATCCTGAGTTTGAAAAGCCAAACCTCTTTCTAAAATTACCAAACCATCCTTTGCTGGCATTAAATTCTCCAGCTTTAGATCCTCCACCTTCCTATGGCTTTAAGTTTTTATATAATGACTTTGCTTTCTATTGAATCGTATTAGAGTATATCTTTCTTTCTTTTCTTTTTTTTTTTTGCAGTTTTGACCAAGGCAGGGTGTGTTGAACCTGCCACCCTCAGTATATGGGGCCAGTGTCCTACTCCTTTGAACCACAAGTGCTGCCCAATAGGTATATCTTTCTTACAGAAATCCTGTACCACATAAAAGCTGTATTTTCAAATGCGATAAAAAGGCATTTCTCAAAAAGTGCAAGGGTTTCACACCTGCTGGCATAGCTATAATGACAGCCTTGCAAATTTCTTTTTCTTTTTTAAATAATGATCCTTACATTAGATTCATTTATCTTGATATAGTGGGCCACTGTAGCTACAGACCTCAGTCTATAGTACTCAACAAACAATTCGATTTTTTTCTTTTCTCTCTTTTTTTTTTTGAGACAGAACCTCAAGCTGTCCCCCTGGGTAGAGTGCTGTGAAATCACAGCTCACAGCAACCTCCAACTCCTGGGTTTAAGCGAGTCTCCCGCCTCAGCCTCCCAAGTAGCTGGGACCACAGGCACCTGCCACAACGCCCAGCTATTTTTTGGTTGCAGCTGTCATTGTTGTTTGGTGGACCCGGGCTGGATTTGAACCCACCACCTTAGGTGTATGTGGCTGGTGCCTTAGCTGCTTGAGCCACAGGCACTGAGCCTCCATTTTTTTCTTGTAATGTTTTATTTTCTGCTTCTTGACACTTTCAGTATCCCTAGTGATACTTTGCATGGCTCCCATGGGTTATTCAAACTTGATGGTATTGCACTAAATAAACATTATGAAAAATATGTAAGAACTATGAGACATCACTTTTTCCTACAATACACAGTAGTACAGAAGGTACTAGTTATGCAGTTATGATTTAATACTGTATTAATTGTATGCAGTTATGATTTAATACTGTATCTTTACATTTGTTTACATCTCTCACTGAGACTAGCCTGCGTGTGCTCTGTAAGTGTATATGTAAGTTTTGATAACTTTTATTATAAAAGATGTGTGTACACTGTACCATAGTAAATGATAAAATAAACTAGTATCTATACATTTTATGCTTTCACATCATACCATTTTCTTATTTTTTAAAATATTTTGAGACTAAGCAGTTCAATCCAAATTACTGTAAATCTCCAAACACTTTTTTCAGTATATTTATTGAAAAACATCCATATATAAGTGGTTTCACACACTCCAAACCTGTGTTGTTCAAGGGTCAACTGAGTCTGACCTCAATGCTCATAATTCCCCCTCTAGGCTGAGTGACAGGGATGGCCCACAGGACTTTATGAAATCAAGTAGTCTGCAACAAGATCACATAGCTGGTTAGGGGCAGAGCACAGACTCACCCATGCGTCCAGAGGTCAAGGTTTTCTCCATAAGAACACAATTGCCTCTGCCATTATTAAAGCTTCATCTCTTTGGATTAGAAGCTTTCTAAGTAACTGAACATTCAAATGAAATCTTACCTGGATCCTAGTATGTAAGCGGAGCTGTTTGGCTAAGGTGTGTTTATGGAGAGGAAAAGTAAGGAGGAGAGTTGGGAAGTGAAGCAAACCCCAAGGAGCACATCTAAACGCCCTCAGGCTGAAGCACCCATTCAATATTTAAATGCAGCCTTGGAGGAGCCACTGTAGCTGCTCAGATCTTGTACCCTATCTGATCATTTCCCTCCACCTGAGATGTGGAGATAGAATAACAGCCCCAAACTAAAGGCCCTGTCAGTGTTTGGCAAGGTAGGAAGGAAGAGAGAAAGACTAGAATAAAGCATAAAGACCAGCTTTATGTTTCATTCCAGGTTTTCTGTTTGTCAGAAGAATCAAATTCTTCTGCAGATAATAGATTTTGTACTTCTTCAATATTGGTGCTTTGAAACTGCTAATACAGGCTCAGTGCCCGTAGCTCAAGTGGCTAACGTGCCAGCCACATACACTGGAGCTGGCGGGTTCGAAGCCAGCCTGGGCCTGCCAAACAGCAATGACAACTACAACCAAAAAATAGCCGGGCATTGTGGTTGGTGCCTGTAGTCTCAGCTACTCGGGAGGCCGAGGCAAGAGAATCGCTTAAGCCCAGGAGTTGGAAGTTGCTGTGAGCTGTGATACCACAGCACTCTACCCAGGGCGACAGCTTGAGACTCTGTCTCAAAAAACAAACAAACAAAACTACTAATACAGAAAGAGAGAAAATCTAGAATTTAAAAAATAAAAAAGAAAATCCTAGCAGAGAAGGTCTTCTCTCTCCTTAAAGTGTGATCTTTATATTCTAGAAATATGAAAGTTTCTTATACTTGTCAAAGTATAGTAGTCAAAGAAAAGTCAAAACATGATTCTTATACAAATATAGAATGAACATGTGTCAGAGATTTATTCAGTTCCTCAGTGAAGGATAAAATTTGTTTCCAAGAGAATCGAAGACATTAAAATTGAATGGGCATTGAAGACAGAATATTGGAATAAACCAGTTGAATTAAATACAAAATTGGTTAATGTACTACAGGTAATAGAACCATAACCTCAAGGATTATATTTGCTACCTTTCAGAATTAATATACCTCTCTCCTAGACATAGGTCTACAAGTTCAGGTGTAACTTCGAAGTCTGGGTCTTGGGTCACCAGGAAGCAGAAACTCCAAGGAACAGTCCTTAGCCTGGATAATTAAATAGCCCTGGGCTATTTAACCAGTGCTCCACTGTAACACTAAGAGGATAGGCTGCTCTCCCTTGGTCTTCCATCCAAGTTCTGAATCGCAATGCCTCACGTTGAGCTCAGGCAGATCAAAAATCTTCTACTTCAAATTCTGAGTTGCCCTTGAACATGTGAGTGTGTTCAAACAAAAGGAAAGAAAAAGAACTGGAACGAACATTTGTATTAACCTGCTCGGGTCGACATCATAGAAGACTTCAGACTGGGTGGCATAAACAACAGTCACATTGAAGGTTAGAGCTTCAGCCTATGAATTTGGGGAAGGCCAATTCAGTCCACAACAGCGCTCACATAGCACTTTCTTTATGCTAAGCACTTTCAAGTAAAGAACAGTCTTGAATGCTCACCCTAAATTGAAGAGATGGTAACATTTCACAGATGTTGTCGGGGAGGTTAAATAACCTTCCAAAGATCACTACCCAGGTAGCAAATGGCCAGATTGTCACCTGTCTCATACAAGGAAGTCAGGAAATAAAAGCAAGCCATTTGTGGAGCAGTTGGGAAGGCCCCACAACCTCTGCGGCTTCCCTCTGTTTGCTATTTGTTGCACAGGAGGCCCCCTCATCCACATTTTTGCTTTCCGCAATTTCAGTTACCCACAGTAATTGTGGTCCAAAAATTGTTACATGGTAAATTCCAGAAATGAGCTATTCATAAGTTTTAAATTGTATACTGTTCTGAGTAGTAGGATGAGATCTCACGTCATCCCCCTTTATCTTGCCTGGGGATGTGAATCATCCCTTTGTCCGTTGCAGCCATGATGTACTATATGCCACCTGCCCATTAGTCACTTAGTAGCCAACTGGGTTGTCAGATAAAAAAGGAAAAACAGTAGTGTATAGTATATAGAGTTCACTATTATCTGCAGTTTGGGACATCCACTGAGGGTCTTGGACTCCTATAATCTTCTAACCTCTGAAATGAAAAGGTCTTGTGGGATTGTCTTCCAAGGAGGCATCATCAAGAGAAGCTTAGAGATTGAGACCTGCGAACTGTAGGAATCGCAGAGTGGTAGAAACTGCCACCAAGCTGCCTGGGAGTTGCAGAATGGAAGAGAAGCAGGACAAACAGCTGTCCTGGGACTGGGACTGATGGTGGAAATACCTGTGCAGGTCCTAATAAGTCAGGAGAGACTACATAGGGGGCCTCAGTCTCTCCCTCATCCCCCTCCTCAAACCCTCCCTCACTGCCTTAGAATTCACTGAGCTCTGCCTGTGGCCAGCACTACCAGGTGCTGGGGGATTTATAATGCCTACCAAGGATCCCTTTCTTTGTTCTCCCTAACGATCCCTGTCTGGGAATAACAGTGCCTGTCCTTGATCCCCCCACCAAGAAAACTGCTCTTAATAAAAAAACGATCAATTAACTTTCTCATTTTCTTGGGTTCAAGTCCTAGCTCTGCCATTGGTTAGGGTGACAACCTATTTATTTCCCCTCTGTAGCCTCAGTTTCCTTATCTGGAAAATGAGCTTATCAATAGTGTTGACCTCAGAGAAATAAATGATACAGTGTAATATCATAGAACATTTCTTAGCACTGTGCTCAATGCCCAAGCAAGTCCTGAGGCCTGACTCCTTTTTCTTTTTTTCTTGTTTCTTTACTTTTTTTCTTGTTTGTCATTATTGTCCCTGTTCCTTTGAAACTACATCAAAACCCTTGGTCATCTTTGTGAGATTCAAAGGGGAAGGAGGGAGGAGTTTTCCCAGATATCTCAGGGGAAGTAGGCTGAGGTAGGACACTGTCTACTGCTGAGGTCCTGACGTGCTCCTAGGGAGGCTGCCTGGGAGACTGAAGCCGGGTAGGAGCCCTGGCTTTAGATTAAAGAGTGCCAATGTTCTCGTCCACACTTTGTTTGATCGAGTTTCATTGCTGGTCTCTTCCTTTAGACCGTGTGATGCTTGCAGGCAGGAACCATGTGGGAATAGTTCTCTGCGGACTGCCTCACGTGGAGGACGCACCGCAACATTTGTTGAATGAATGGATGGAGACCGCTATGCTGAGTAAGAAATAAGACTCGCTTATTCATCCTAAAAAACAAAACACATCCAGTGTTTACTTAGTTCTAAACCGAGCAACATAATTACAGTCACATGTTGGATGGCAGACGTGCCACGTAAGCAAGGCCTGTGTCCATCACAACTCGCTTTCATGTTGGTCCAGAAGAGTAACAAAGGGAGATGCTGTTTTCCTGGCAAAACTGTGACCATCTGCTCAGAGGGCTGACACTGGCCTTTGAGAGAGCCCCTCTGAAATCTGGCTTTGATCCAGGAAAGGGACAGGAGGAAATGCCACCCCTGGGCTGTGTTTCTCCAGGGTTCTGTGATTTGCCCTCACACTAGAAGCGAGTACTGATTACAGAGGCCTGGTGTCGAGGGGTGCCTCTCTGCCGGGAAGGCAGCCGTTCTAGTCTTTTCTCCCCACTTCTCAGACCTGCCTTCTTCTCTCATTCTCCCACCTCCCACAGTCCCTCTGTCACTCTGACCTCTCTAGAAGGGGGCTCTTTCATCAGGGGGTGCTGTGCTTGGTAGGAGACAGACCTGAAAAATAACAGCTTAATATGTGCTGAGCTCTTTCTGACATTATCTCTTGTCCTCTTCATAGCAATCCTATGAGATACGCACTTAGCATGGTGCTTCACATCTTACAGATGAGCAAATTGAAGCTGAGAAAGTATAAAACGTTGTCCAAGGTCACTCAGCTGCTAAATGGCAAAGGTAGGCTCAAAGTATAACCCCTACATGAGGCTGCATCTTACTGGATCCAGATGACCCAAGGAGGACCCCGCCCCTACTATCCCCACAGAGGTTCCGGAGCCAGGGAAGTGTCAGCCTCAGTCATTTCCTTGCTCCAAGCATCATATAAACAAACAACACTATACCAGCAGCATTTTACAGAATAATTGCTGCACGTACACAAGGACTCAACAACTGTCCATAATTTCATATACATCATAAATAAAGAAGCACATGAAAAACACTTTGGAACCAGACAGAAGTCAGTTTGAAGCTGAAATTTATGGTCTTGAGCAAATAATTTAACTTCTGTAAGCTTCTGTATCCTCATCTGTCCAGTGGGGGGTGATAAGGTTTTGCTTACAGGGCAGGTGAAATAATCACCTGAGACAATGTACTGGCGAGAGTGGGTTTCCCCCATTTTCCCATCTCATTAGCTCCCCTGTTGCGGGCAGGAGGCGCAGTGCTGAGAGTGGGGTGGGCAGCAGGGCTGATACAGAAGCCAGTACTTCCCTGCTGTCAATGCCCATTTCTGTCCTGGACCCGTGGGGCACTAATCCTGTGGTCACAACCAGTTCTGTCATTCCCTTGCTATTTTCTAGGGTCAAATTCCTAGTTTCTGGGGTCATGGTTTCTGCAGAAACTAATGGGTAGTCACAGAAACTACAGGCCACAAGTCATGAGCAGCACTGGAAAGCTCTAACTTCTTCCAGAATGAGAATATAAAGGCAAATAAAACAAAACAGAATCCTCCTAAAGGGATACGTCAAAAGCAAAAGCCTGAAATCCAATTTGGTCAAGTTCAAGTTTCCGAAGCATGAACAGTCTAATTGCATGATTTTCCTTCTAATTTCAGAATCATAAACCAAAAAACTAAAACAAGGCAAAATTTTAAAAGCAGTAGGTGATGACTTCAAAAGAATAAAGGAGTATTTTTTTAAAAAGAGGGAAAAAAGGCTGCTAAGAACAATCTTGGGAAAGATTCAGGTGAAAAGTAAAAGAAGAAGAAAGAAGAAGAGAAATCATATTTTCAACTTTATATTCTAATGACTAAGCCCCACTCTAGGGTAACACCCCTGGGAGCAACTGCTTCTCCTTAGTACTACCCCAACATATATTTTCTGGTTAAATTCTTTTCACCTTGCCCAGACCTTAGAATTATCCTTATTTTATTCTGTAACTTTCTTTTCTTGACTTGACTTCTCTTCAAGTCTGGCCGGTAGGAAGAGGGGTCTACCATGACCTTGTCTGTATCTCTGATAAAATTCAAACATATTTCCCAGAGAAAATGCTAAATAGTTAAAATCATACTTCATTACAAATATCTGGAGATCACTTGATTCTGTATACTTTTGGTTTAAACTTTACCATATGTACTTGGTTCATCGGAGTACATGTATCTCCAGTACGCAACATGGGAAAAACAAAGTTTTTCTGAGTCTCTAGTTTTTTTGTTTTTTGTTTTTGCAGTTTTTTTGGCCAGGGCTGGGTTTGAACCCGCCACTCTCAGCATATGGGGCCAGCACCCTACTCCTTGAGCCACAGGCACCACCCTGAGTCTCTAGTTTTTGTTTTTGCTTTTGTTTGAGACAGAGTCTTACTCTGCTGCCTAAGCCAGAATGCAGGGGTGTCATACAAGCTCACTACTACCTCAAACTTTTGGACTCAAGAGATCCTCCTGCTTCAGGCACTGGGACTACAGGCGTGAGCCACCATGCCCAGATAATATTTTGTATTTTTTGTAGAGATGGCATTCTGCTATGTTGCCCCTGCTGGTCTTGAACTTCTGGCCACAAGCAGTCCTCCCATGGCAGCCTCCCAAAGTGCTAGAATTATGGGAATGAGCCACCACACCCAGCCTAACCCTTTACTTTTATAAGGTATTTCTCTTTTCTGGAGAGAGAAATTATGAAGATTAGTGCTATAAAGATGAAGAAACTGAGGCCTGAGGAAATGAAAGACATCGTTCAAGACCACCCAGCAGTTCTAGCCAAAGGACAACTTTCAGTTTGTTTTGGTTGAAGAATGTTCAGCTTTCCTGAGTTAATGGACTATTGATTAATGTTCAGAAAAATGCACAGAGTTTTGCCACATTCCCTGCTCTGAGAACCTCTTTTGCTCCTTTTCAGTGGGATTACTGAGAGCATTTGGGGCAGGACCATTCTTTGTTGTGTTCAGTGGTCCCCGAAGTGGCAGGATGTTAGCATTTCTAGCCCAACAAATACAAGTTGCACTCCCCAGCAAGGGTGACAACAAAACTGCCCTCACGCACTTGTGAACACCTCCTAGGAAGGGGATGCTGCCCTGAGCTGATACCCACAGCACCTATTGGGAGTTCTGGGATCGAAACTATGAGATTCTTTTTTCTTTTTTTTGAGAAAGAGTCTCATTATGTCGCCCTTGGTAGAGTGCCATGGCTTCACAGCTCACAGTAACCTCAAACTCTTTGGCTTAGGCAATTCTCTTGCTCAGCCTCCCAAGTAGCTGGGACTACAGGCGCCTACCACAACCACATCACCTGGCTATTTTTGTTGTTGTTGCTGCTGCTGCAGTTGTCATTGTTGTTTAGCTGGCGTAGGTCAGGTTCAAATCTGCCACCCTCAGTGCATGTGGTGCCATAACCACTGTGCTATGGGTGCTGAGCCAAAACTGTGAGATTGTTCATTCTCCTCCCTACCCCGTCTTCTCCAGTATCTTCTGGAAGACTTGCCTCACTAAACACTCATTGCTTCCTTCTTTTCAAAGTTTCTTGAGCATCCAGGAATAGTCATGAATGATGTTTATCCATTTGCTGGCTTCAGTAGGGTGACCAGATTTTAACATCGGTAAGGCGGGACAACATGGCAGGGGGGCGGGGCGGGGGCAGGGGCGGGGCAGGGGCGGGGCGGGGGCAGGGCAGGGCCTGACAACAATGCAAATTTTGATAAGCAGTTCTCCATAATCACTTCTCAGCAATTATTTGTTATTATTACAGTTTAACATTATAAAATTAACAGAAATAATATAAAACTCATATTCTGGCGAAATAGCCACATGGCAGCCGAAAACCGTATATTCCCTTCTTGTTCTCCTGCCCGTTCGTGTATTCTTTCCAAAAATCGGAACTTTTTCAAAACACCGCGGGACGCAGGACAAATTGTTGAAAAGCGGGACTGTCCTCCCAAAAGTGGGACGTCTGGTCACCCTAGGCTTCAGGCAAGTGGTGCAAAATGAAGGAGGAGGCCACAATGCCCGAAGTTTTCAGAGCTCAGGACACTCAAACAGCCATTTGCTACTTACCTTTCCTTTAAAGGCAGATTGTGCACATGGGGAGAATGAGACAAAAGTGATTTCTTCTGCTACTTTCTTTTGGATGTGCAAGAACTTGGTCAACACTTGGCTTGTTATCCAGTAATCACTCCGCACAGGCCTTCCTGCTCCCTTCCTTGCAGACCAGCTCAGCTCCTCATGGGTGCTTCCCAGGCTTCCCGCTATTCCCACTTCTCATAGAGCTGGTCAGCTGCTTCCTACTGAAGGGTGGATTAAGCTTGTCTCTTTATTTTCCACATGTCTCTTCATTTTCCATATCCTGATGCCTGGACATCTGGGGTTGACCCCAAGGGACTGCCTCTCCAGGGTTAACCACCTTCTAGAGGAGTAACTGACTTAGCACATATTCATATGCAAACCGACCAATTCAGAGTCCATACCCCCAACCATTCTGGGACCACTATTCATCTGCCCTGATCACCCCAGGGCCAGGTGCCAAACAACTGGGGGCATCTCCTATGCCCCCAAACTCACTGAGATTATTAGTCAAACTAGCCAGTCCTGAACTTGTTCACGCTGTTTGTCCCTTCTCATGGAAGCCACAAAAAAAGGCTGTGGTCCACCTCCCCCTCACCCCCTCTGCCTCCTGACCAACCCTGCTGATTCCCCCTGGGTCCCCCTGCACAGCATGCTGTGCCCTCTGTTTCATACCCAGATGAAATTATTCAGAATTTCATGGAGTGATTTAAAAAATCACATCCTAGACCAAATTAAATCAGAATCTCTGGGAATATGACCCAGACATTGAATATTTTTCTTAATTTCCCAAGTGATTTCAAAGTGTAGCCAAGTTTAAGAATGGGCGCTCTAAAAACACCTTACTGATGTTTTCACAGTACACATTTCTAAGTTAAAAACAACAACAACAAAACTTTCCCAGGGTAGGTAATCTCCAATGCCTTCCTTTGAAGGCTGAAATGCAAAGGATAAAAGGATATTTTAACTTAGAAGCTTTCCCTCTGTCCTATCTACTGCCACTTACATCTGCACCCATGGCTGAGCTGCATAATTATCCTTTAGGGAGATCAGATTTGGCCAATAAAAAGGCATCCCAAGACAGTGAAGCATTTTGGTGAAGAAGGGGTTAAGAGCATAGCCGGCCCAGTTGCACGCTGGGAGTTGTAGTTCAATAGCACTGCCCAGCCTGCAGGGCGCAGTAGGCCTCCAAAGCAGAGAGCAGCACCCTGGGTTCCACACCGCTCTTCAGAGGGGCAGTGGCCAGCAGTGCTGATACTGTTGACGCCAGAGTCAGAACACCTGGGTTGGACACTAGCACCATCTCTT
The DNA here is from genome assembly GCF_000181295.1 of Otolemur garnettii. Lineage (NCBI taxonomy): Eukaryota > Metazoa > Chordata > Mammalia > Primates > Galagidae > Otolemur > Otolemur garnettii. The sequence goes on from NW_003852403.1 coordinate 38,848,148, forward strand.
AGCAGCAGTAGGACTCTAGGCAAGCTGCCTAACATCTGGCCCTTTGCTTCTTTTTTGGCAAATATAGGGGAAATAAGTAATAATAATATGTAGCCTATGGGGCTAGATCCTGTTATGAGAATTTGAAGCTGGCACACAATAAGCATTCTGTAAGTGTCAGCTCTCAGTATCATCCCCTTCTCAACTCCCCTCTTGGCCAAAGTTCTATTCTCTTGGACCGTAAGTGGTAAAAATCCCCTATTTCACAGTAAGAACACCAGAGATTAACTGTCCATTGAGAAATTATCTGTATCAGTGTGTATAAATTGCCTTCTGATCATTTCTCTTTAAAACCATGAGGCTGCATTTGGAATAATGAGCCTAGGAAGGGCACTTGATGTTAGCTAACAGATCCTGGAGCACCTGCCAGAGTGAGCATCCCGTGGTTCTGCCTGCTTAGCCTCTGCTAGTCTCTCTGCTTCTGGCAGCAGCACCAAACTTCCCTTTGGAGAGCCGCCCTTCTCCCATCACATGTACTCTGGCCTAGGATTGCTGGCCAAGGTGCCCTGCTTTCCCATGTCAGAGGCAGGCACCTGACCCAAGCTCAGTCCATCAGCCTCTCTCCTGAATGTGGGAGATCAGGCTGGATTCACTTGTGGACATTAGCTCCCGCCAAGCTCTCACAGGTTCTTCAGTTCTAAAGCCTGCTTGGTCAAGCCCTTCCTTAGATTCTGTGAGTCGCTCTGTCACCATAGCAACAAGGTTCTTTTATGCTTACCCGGGCAGAGTCTGTGTCTGTCACTTGCTACCAAACAGTCCTAAGTGTCACACTACTTCTAAGTAATCCTAAAGATCTTCCCCTCTGTCCATTGCCTTTACCCTTTTCCCATTGAATTCTGGTAGGACTAACTGTAGTTGAAAGCCTTCCAACATGCCCTCTGCACACATCATCACTAATCCTGATATCAACACTGCAAAGATAGTATTATCACCTCTACTTTATTAATGTGGAAAATGAGGCACAGAGAGGCTAAGCAACTTGCCAAGTAAACACAGTTAGTAAATAACAAAAAACATTTCAATAGGGTGGCACTTGTGGCTCAAAGGGGTAGGGCGCCGGCCCTGTATGCTGGAGGTGGCGGGTTCAAACCCAGCCCTGACCAAAAACTGCAAAAAAAAATTCAATAGGTCTGATTGCTAAACCTCAATCAGTAAGTGAAATGTATTGGACTCAAGATCATTTCCAATCATTTTACAGATTCTTGGGGTGGGAGAGGATCTTTACCATATCCTGATGTAAAATTTTCTTTTTCTTTCTTTTTTTCTCCTCCTCCTCTTCTTTTTTTTTTAAGAGACAGAGTCTCACTTTATCACCCTCAGTAGAGTACTGTGGTGTCACAGCTCATAGCAGCCTCCAACTCCTGGGCTTAGGCGATTCTCTTGCCTCAGCCACCAGAGTAGTTTGGACTACAGGTGCCTGCCCCAATGCCCGGCTATTTTGTTGTTGTTGTTGTTGCAGTTTGGCCAGGGCCAAGTTCATACCGCCACCCTCGGTATATGGGGCCAATGCCCTACCCACTGAGCCACAGGCACCGCCCTCCACCTCTTCTTCTTCTGCTTTTTTCTATTGTGAACTGATTGTAAGAAATACAATTTCTATCGCAACTGTGTAAACACACACACACAAAGAATAAAGGCTTCATAAGGCAGTAGTTGCCCTTATATGTGCAATATGCTTTAGTTTTTTATTTAAAACAATTTCATTTTCAAAATTCTGCTTGTCCCCGCTAGATTGATTCCTGACCCACTATTGTGTTTGATCTGCCTCAGAACTTCAAAAACCCCATTCTGTTTGAGAAGGCTGCTTAAAATGACCCCAGTTTGCATGTCTGAGTGTTTGTAAAAGGAGGCAGGCCAAGCTTGATCTTTTAATGCTCCTAATAATGATTTGTTTACTTGCACGATGTGTGTTTCCTAGGCCACACCAGCCTGAGGGGAAAACTGGGATCATAACCACGGCACATGCTGTTCCTCTCTGCTTGCCTTCATCTGCTTGTCCAGAGCCACCAGCCACCCCCACCCAAGCACCCCTTCCAGTCTTCCGGAGGATGCCCGGGAACACTGTTCATGTGCTCCCAGACATTGTACCTTGTCCCTCATTTTTCTTCTCTTCTACTCTGACTCCCTGTTGGGATTCTTTGCCAGTTCCTTTGATGTCTGCAGAGCTGTTACTGATGCACTGGGGCCACCGAGGCTGCGCTGCTCTGGTGAAAAATTTGGTGACTTTGGTCTGACCCTCGGGCCTGGTGTCTCATATCTCTGAAGCAGCTCCTGGTGCCACCACTGTGTGCTGCTCTCCAGCGCCCACATACAATGCAGTGGTATTCTCTCACTGAACTGGAGAGAATCTCTCCTTTGGTGCAGGGATCCCCCAGTCCATTCATCTTACCCTCTTCTAACTTACAAGTGTTTAAGGGGATGCAAAAATCTTCATTCTAGACTCACAGCCACCTTCTTTTTCTCCAGCTCTGTGCTTCATCTTGGACCAATCGTGAGTGTTCCTACTTTTACCCAAACTAATGAATCCTCTCTTTCCCAGGAGGCACCTTTGCACAGTGAGACTCTCCTGACAAAGCCATATTATATAATCTTGTTCAGAAGTGCCTGCTTCTTGGAGTGAATATAGACTTCAGCTAGCCTCATTTTTATTTGAAATCTTTGCTTTCCAGGTACCAGGAATCACATATTCAGACTTCGAGTCCTGTTGCAACCATGATGATGATGATGGCGGCAGTGATGATGGTGATGATGATGACAGTAACTTCTTTTCATGTATCAAACCACACTAGAAGCACTTTTATAAAAGATACAGTATCTGGGTGGCGCCTATGGCTCAAAAGAGTAGGGCACCAGCCCCATATACCAGAGGTGGTGGGTTCAAACCTAGCCCCAGCCAAAAACTGCAAAAAAAAAAAAAAAAAGAAAAGAAAGAAAGATATGGTATCTCATTTAATTCTCTCAACAACTTTATGTGATAGGCACTGTTATTATCTCCATGGATAAAACTGGCTTAGGAAGGATAAACCGGCGCAGCGTCACAGGGCTGTAAAGTGCAGAGGCAGTCCCAGGCACTGCTCCGCCGCTCCTGCACAGTTTAGATGAAGGGGTGAGCAGCCTGCCTCAGCTGAGCCTCCCAGCTTCCCTGGGCCTCCTTCCAACTCTGCCTTCATCCTCTCTCAGCCTCCGTCCCAAGGGCCCCCACTGTGACCCACAGGTAGATTATCACACCTCATCTAAATGCCTTGGAGTTGGTGGCAGCCCCTAACCTTCCACCCTTCTGCTTCTCAGAACCTCTCTGCTCCCTGGGGGCTTCTCAAGACTTCAACTTAGTGATTTGCCCTCATTCCCCAGCCCCTCCTCAGATCCATTCTGAAGCCAGGAAATGGTTTCTCCTCCCAGAAAGGCCTTCAGAGTCCTGCATTATATGGTTAAAATTTTGCCCAATCTTAGTGGGTGTTTTAATTGAATGAAGAATTCAAGTCTGGGCTGTAAATGCCATAGAGAAAGAAAAAGTTACTGTCTTTTCAGAATGCCCATTGTAATTTGTCCTTAGAGTTCCCCGTCCCTCCCGGATGGTCCTTTTTCCACTTGAACTGACAAACTGAACTTCCAGATAAATGCGGCTGTAAAGTGAATAGTGTGGATACGGTTTCTTTCCCTCTTTCATTTGCCCTCTCGCCTTTACCAAGTCAAAAGGGAAAGACTGCTGCCCTTCTCTGACTGCGTCTACACAGCACAAAGTCAAGAGCGGGTCAAGCCAGCTCCATAACTGGAGACATTTGAAAGTGAAATGTAGGGAGTGCATTATCCTAAACTGATCATTTCAACCAAGTACCTGCCATTGTGTCACTGCATGCAGGGAGGGGGCTCCACCACTTACCATCTGTGTGACCGCTCAGTGCCTCAGTTTCTCCATCTGTAACACACAGAGATTAGAGCCAAGAGCTCTGAGTTCCCTGGAAGTTCTCAGGATTTTTGTTTTGTAGTTACAAAATGCATCATTTACAGGTCAGATAATTTAAGGGGTGACTTTGAATAAAAATGATCCTCCATAAAACTTTTTACCACATAATTATTTTGTGGAGCAGGTTTCCACTGTGCACTTGAAGTAGGATTCAATTTACAGAAATCTGACTTGCAGCCAACTTTTAAGAGACACTTTTACTGTTTAAAGTGAAGCTGGCCCATAGGTCATGGTTTCTAAAACTGCTATTGGATACTCCCTCCTCTACAGAGTCCTTGACAGTGAAGCATTAGTAGAATACGTTCTAAAATCTTTACTTTTTTTGGACTGAGAGAGTTTTTCTTTCCTCCTTGTAAAACAAAACAAAACAAAACAAAACATACAGGCTTGGCACCCATTGTACTTCAGTGGTTAGGGCACCAGCCACATACACAGGGGCTGGCAGATTCAAACCCAGCCCAGGCCAGCTAAACAACAATAACAACTACAACAAAAATAGCTGGGCATTGTGGTGAGTGCCTGTAGTCCCAGATAGTTGGGAAGCTGAGGCAAGAGAATTGCTTAAGCCTAAGAGTCTGAGGTTGCTGTGAGCTGTGACGCCACAGTGCTCTACTGAGTGCAACACAATGAAACTCTGTCTCAAAAAGAAAAAAAAATACAGTATTTATCAGCCCTCAAAAACTGACTTAGTGATAATAATGTACGGTGTGTTTTTTTTTTTTGAAGCACGATCCAGATGATATCACTCTTCTGCCTGCCTCTGCCGAGATATCCTGTTGCTGTCCTTCGCCTGTGGAATGCTCTCACCAACCCCCTCTTTCATTCCTCCTAATCTCAGAACTCAGCCTGGTCACTACTTCTTCAGGAAACTGTCCCCTGACTTCTTGACTAGGTCAGATCCCTTTGTTAGAATTCTGGGGTGTAGGCTCAGCTCCTGTGGCTCAAGTGGCTAAGGTGCCAGCCACATACACCTAAGGTGGCGGGTTCGAATCCAGCCTGGGCCCACCAAATAACAATGGCGGCTGCAACCAAAAAATAGCCGGGTGTTGTGGCGGGTGCCTATGGTCCCAGCTACTTGGGAGGCTGAGGCAGGAGACTCGCTTGAGCCCATGAGTTGGAGATTGTTGTGAGCTGTGATACCACGGCACTGTACCCAGGGTGACAGCTTGAGGCTATGCCTCAAAAAAAAAAAAAGGACTCTGGGATGTAATTTGAAGTTGATTTAGACAAGCATGTGATTAGCACGAATGGACTGTCCACTCTGCCATTGCTCACACCAGCGTGCTGGTTACTCACAGTGCATACAGAGCTGCCCAGGTCCACAGCAGTTTCTCTACCTTCATGGAGTTTGCAGTCTTCTTGGTTAAACAGCTAGTAATTGGATCTGAGAATGTGCATGACCACCACTGCAGGCCCCCCAACCACACAGAGCTCACAGAGAGTCCAACAAGTGATTAAGGAGATAACGGCACAGTGGGGATACATCCAGCTCCAGTGCAGGATGCAGTTATACGTCCTAATCATGCATTGCTCAAACTGTCCTTTCAATATTTCGGTCTACAAAGCTGGAGGAGAAAGGAGCATGGAGGGACACCCCAGGCTGTCTGTGCCCTCTTGGAGGATGATGAGAGGACCAGGGGTCTGTTTTCCTCCTCTCCTTAATCCTAACGGTCTTCCCCTCTTGGACTAGACCACTCCACCTCACTGCTAGTGTGTCTTCATTTTTACTTCTTTAAATGAATTCCCTTTTCCAAGGGCCCATCCTGTATTTATCACATCAAGTACACCAGTAACAGCCCATCATTTTCATTTGGTTTTCCTTATAACCACAGAATGTCATATGCTGTCATCCCCATTTTACAGACAGGCGAGTGGATTCAGCCATTCCCCTCTCTGTAAAGTCAGCTAGTTCACGGCAGAACTAGGATCTCAAAGCCAGGTCTCCAGTTCTCATTTGGGCAGTTTCCCCTACCATCTCTTAGCCCCTAGGCTGAGCCAGGCCTTTTGCAGAGCCCTGGGAAGCCAGAATTGGCTGCCTCCTGCCGGCAGGGAGCTCCTTCCAAGCTTCTGGTGCTACTGCCAGAGAAGGGAGGGGAGAAGAAGTGAGGAGGGAGGGTGGATTATACACAGAGGGGCCGTGCTCCTGTCTCCCTCCCCCCCACCACGGATGGAGACAATGGATTAAAGGGGAAGGTGGGGGTATGAATATCAATAATTCATAACGGTTAATAAGTGTCAGAAAAAGTATTTACTCACATTTATCCCCTGAAAGTCACATTCTCCATGCGTTCTCATTTGTCTTTGAAGGGTGGCATCAGCCAGGTGGACTCAGCAAGAAACAGCAAGGTCTTAGCCGAATGCTGCGGAGAGAGTTTCATTTAACTTCATTTTCCCAGCCAGGGCTGGCTCCAAAGCGAGTTTTTCTTACTAGGTTGTTTGCTACACAAACAGCAAATTCCCAGAGGTTTCTGAGATTGCCGGCATCCTATGCAAGATGACTGCTCCCACCCACCCGCCCACCCACTCACTAACTAATAAGACATAATGCCGTCCTATTTTTGGTAACAATTAAAGGGCCTCCCGGTGAAAGCAGAAAGCTGTTTATTTTCTGTTACATCACTTCTCTTTGCCTTCGAAGGCTGAGCTGTGCTCAGTGTTTTCGTGGTGATGCAAGTCGGCACTCTCCTCCAGCAGTTGGATCCCTCCCATCTCACAGCACCTCACAGGTCTCTTCCCCCGAGCAGTGCACTGCTGGAGCGAGGAGAAGCTCACGCACGAATCAGCTGCAGGTCCCTGTTTTGAAAAGCAGAGATACAGAGGCAGAGGAAAAGGGTGGACTCCTATGTGACCTGTTCTTAGAGCAAGACAATCACCAGCTGAATTCCAGAAGCCCTGTTCATGGTTGGGGATATTTTTTCGACTGCATGGAATCAGAAAGAAGCAAAAGGATGGGAAATGCCTGCATTCCCCTGAAAAGAATTGCTTATTGCCTATGTCTCTTATCTGCGCTTTTGCTGACTGAGGGGAAGAAGCCAGCGAAGCCAAAATGCCCTGCTGTGTGTACTTGTACCAAAGATAATGCTTTATGTGAGAATGCCAGATCCATTCCACGCACCGTTCCTCCTGATGTTATCTCATTGTAAGGCCCGTAAGCATTTTGATATCTAATTTACGATTTAAAAATTCCAGCCGGTGTATTTGGGGCTTTGTATGTATTCATAGAAGGGCATGGAGAGAGAGAGAGATTCCTCTTGCATGCTTGGCCATTTGACAGTGCTAACATTTTGCTGCATTTAAAATTGGGGGTTTTATTAGCTGCTACTGAACATGCTTAGATAACCCCCAGCCCTGAACATTATTATGAGAAACCTGTAGCCGATTCATCTCCCTTACTTCATCTGGGAAGGAACAGTATGTACTTCATAAAATAGTGTCAGAATAGTGACTGTTATGCTAAACCGGATTAACATAAGGTTTGTTCTCTCTGTGTGTGTCTCTTTGTGTGTGTCTGTTTGTTTGGTTTTTGTTTTTTTGTTTTCTTTCAGATCCTTTGTGAGATCTGGTTTTACTGAAATCTCAGAGGGGAGTTTTTTATTCACACCATCGCTGCAGCTCTTGTGAGAAATATTTATATCATGACTATTTTTAATATGGCATAAATTTGGATAAGCCCTCTAGTAAAATGATCTCAATATTAATTTTGTCAAATGTAATGGTATTTCTGAAAAGAAAGAATATCCAGGAAATGAGAGAGAGGTAGATGGGTTTGTTTGCGACTTCACACCATGCAGGTAGATTCTGGCAATGGTAAATTGGCTAACCTGGAATGCTGTCTACTTTAATGGCTATTTCTGAAGTTGTTGGAGTGTTGCAACAATGATCCCAATTCCATTCCACTATTTTACTTTCATTTTTGACTTGGGAACTTCGGTTATTTTGCCCTGGAGTTTTTGAATTAGTCAATACAGAACCCAGCATAACATATGCGCTCAAGATGTTGTCTCCCGGGGATCTGGGGCAGGCTGCTACACTGTGTGATTTACCATGTGGGGGGAAAAAAACCTCTCGGTTCTTTCTAGGTAATTCCTTAACATATCAATTCTTGAGAGATTGTTTTTTTAATCTCATCTAATTTATAACTAGTCCCCTGACAAGGGGGAAAAGAAAATATTAATATAGGATAGTGTAAAGGATTAGTCTTTGCTCTGTGTTTTGAGTTGGCCACAAGGGAATCACATATTCAGTCTATGCCTGAAAGTACTTTTAAAAAATAATATTTGACTAAGAAATAAGATCTCTTCACAGGCATAATATAACATGCATAATTCGTTCTGATGTGTAATGCCTGGCAATTGGAGTTCTGGTTCTTTGAGTAGTATCGTGTGGGGGTTAAGAGGTACCCCAGCGCTCAGGTGTCAGGCAACAGACTTGGGTTGTAGCTGGATGGTTCCAGGGAGAATTAGTTAATTATGGATCATCTGAGTTTGGGCTGTCTTAACTATATGACTTAGGACCAAAGATTTTTGTTTATTTTTTTGTTTCTTGTTTCTTGCCTTACTTGGCCATTTGGCCATTTGTGTTTATATATAGATATAGGCAGAGAGGGTGGAATTGAAATTGGAGAGATCAGTGCTTAAATCTTACCCCACCACTCAGAGAACTTAGACATGCAGCCTTTTGCAAATTGCTAAATCTCACTGAGCCTCAGTCTCCTTATCTGTAAAATGGGAGTGACAACACATACTTCCAAGGGCTGTTATCAGAAACTAATTAAGATTTAAGTAGATAAAACACTTGGGATGGGTATGGCAAATGCTTACCCTTTTTATAAATGGTAAAGTATAAAAATTTCACATTTAAGCTAAAAAGCTATAAGTCATTCAATTTATTATTTTGTCTATATGAAATCTCTAAACTGGTTTGACTATTTCATGGAATTCACAAACTTGATCAAGTGCTTTGACATTATGTAAGGATCTTGTCTGTTGTCCTTCCACTGGCTGACAGTCTTCAGGTAATTACCATCCGGCGAGGTTATTCCTAAGGGGTTCATGTGTTTGACTGACGGCTGGTAGTGCAAGTAGAGGAAGTGTTAGCACATCAAACAAGCCAAGAAAGAGGGATTCTTTAGCACAGAAAGGGGCAAAGTCTCTAATGCTGGGAACCTGCCAAAGGATAAGAATTTGCTATGTCTGAGAAAGTGAGAAATTGTGCTTATGCTGCTCATTTGTCAAGTAAATAAGTGCTCGTTTAAAAAGCATCCTCTTAGCCGGGCATTGTGACGGGCGCCTGTAGTCCCAGCTACTCAGGAGGCTGAGGCAAGAGAATTGCCTAAACCCAGGAGCTAGAGGTTGCTGTGAGCTGTGAAGCCACAGCATTCTATGGAGAGTGACAAACTGAGACTCTGTCTCTTAAAAAAAAAAGCATCCTCCTAACATGCTAACTTCCTCCTCCCTTCCAGGATAGTTAAATAGATCAGTCCCTAAAATTAGAGAAGTTCAGTTGACACAACCACTCGTATTCTGACACTAGCTGGACATCAGTGTGGTGCAGAACGCCTGGAGAGGTCCACCTAGTCAGTCGCCACATCATCCCTTTGTTTTTGTTGGGTGGACCCAGTCATGGCAAGCACAGATGCTGGACATTGTTATAGAAATAGTTACCGGCTGCTGCAGGGTAATGTGATTACACGTATTTAGAATCACAGAGAGAAGCCAAGGGACTGGGTTTTAAATAGCCAGACCGAGTGTGTGTGCCATGCCCGTGTCCCATGCTCCGAGTGCCTATGGAACATTCCAGCCTTTATTTCTAAAAGCAGTTCAGGTTTCAGAAATAACAAAAGGGCAAGTAATTCTTGCCCAGTTTGTCCTGAGTAAACTCAGATCGGCTAACCTCGATATGTAGCTTTGTGCTGGCTCTGATCTTATGCAAAATTGTCAGAGGTCAAAGTTTGTGTCAAATCTCCATGACCGTGCTCCTGAAGACTCCTCTCTCCGTCCTTCCGCCCAATGTTCCCTGCTTCCCTGTGTCCTCAGGAAAAGTCTAATAAGCTCATGTGCACTGAGGAGGAAATAAATGCTAAGACTCTGAACATGAATTGTGTTGTAATCGTAACAATTGTGAGAACACATGGGTCACAGTCAGGAAGGGCTCTTCTGTGGCCTAGGTCAGTCCAGTGCCCTGAAAACCCCATATAAGCTCCCAACCCCACATTGGAACGGGAAGGAAAAAGAGGGCCGCACTGAGCCATCAGATCAGGCCTAGATCGCCCAGCCATTGCTTGTGGTTTGTGATGAATTCTAGCCCCATTTGTGATAGTGGATTACCAAACAGACCCATCCTATACCGTGAAGAGAGAAACTTCAGAATCAATTCTGCTCGATTTATGTAGGCAGGCTGCTGGTTTCTTGCTCCACTGTGGGAAAAGGAAAAGAAATGTCCCATTCCCATCATCCACCCTAACAATCTAATAATTTTGTTATGGCCCCAAATCCCCAAATGCTTTTTCAGATCTTCTGTGGACACCATGATGAGAAATACTTTTTGAAAAGCCAGTCTGGGGTACTGAGGAAAACAGATGTGGTACCTCAAGTTACACGCAGTGTTTGGGAAAAGATCCTGGTAGGCCGTGGCTGGCAGTTTGTGTTGGAGAACAAGGAAAACAAAAACCCACACTCTGTGGCAAGGAGAGAAAGAAGAAAATGATCCAATGCAAACCCATCCGATTAGTTGTACGAGACATTTTTTAAAATCTCATTTATGGTTTTAACTACAGCAGCAAAAACTTTTTCCAAGCAAATGCAATTTCATTCATTCATGTTTTCCACTGGGCCAGTTTTGAAACAGAACCAATGAGACTGATTATGCATTCTAGTTTGGTTTTAGGAGTGGGGAAAAGAGTGTACTTTCAGTGAATGCAATTTAGAGAAATGTTTTCACACATTATAGCCCTGTTCCTTCTCAGCTACAGACTGAAATCCCCAGGGTCACAAAATCACACTGGGACCGGACGTAAAAAATTGAAATTTAAAAGGATAGAGTGTTGCCATTTATTTATAACATATTTTAATGAACTAAACTCCTACAGCTCTTTAGAGAGTTCTATTTGAAGGGAGTGACTTCCAGGGTCAGTTTTAGGATCAAGCTCCAAAAAACAAAACAACAAAAACTATATATAAGAATTCAATGTGATGGGAAAACATTTCTTATTCCAGAGACGTTTGGTCTTAATTGAAATACAGAATCGATCTTTCTGGTATGGGGAAGAGACAGCATTATTTTTCAAATTAAGCCACAATCAACACATAAGTACATAGTCCATAAAAAATCAAAAACTGGGCAGTGCTTATGGCTCAGTGAGTAGGGCACCAGCCTCATATACCGAGGGTGGCAGGTTCAAACCCAGTCCTGGCCAAACTGCAACAAAAAAATGCCAGGCGTTATGGCAGGCACCTATAGTCCCAGCTACTCAGGAGGCTGAGGCAAGAGAATCACCTAAGCCCAAGAGCTGGAGGTTGCTGTGAGCTGTGACTCACTCTACCAAGGGGTGACAAAGTAACACTCCATCTCTAGGAAAAAAAAATCAAAAACTAAAGACAAATGGAAGAGCAAAGAACATGAACAAGAGAAGTAACTCCAGCCTTACAAAGGCTTTATCATTTAGCCCTTCAAAGTATTATTTGTCCAGGAAAAAAATATCCATGACCTCTCAAAGCAATTGCTATCTTTTTTTAGTCCCCTTCTATTATAAGCGAGGCCTATCAGCTAAGAGAGATTTTAGGGGAATTACTAGCAGTTATAGATGAGCATGTTTTGGTTTGTGATACACCTGCAGTGAACCAAAAAGTAAACATTTCAGCCATCTGGACTGTTTCGTCTACAGTTTGCCCCCATGATCCACAGATTTTTAAACTTCTTAATGAATTAATTCTTGAAACTGCACACACTAACGTGGTACAATAACTATTTTCTCGGAAAGCCTATTTCATACTCTGAGTCATTCAGGCACGAAACCCAGGAGTTACCTGCCTCTTCTCTCTCACTGCACACCTCGCCTCTTCCAACTGCACACCTCGCCTCTCAGCATGAGAACTGCCTCCTCCTCTCGCAGGCCCCATTCCCCTTCATTGAGGCTGCGTTTCCTTCACTGTTCCGCAGGCTGCTGCGGGAGCATCTGCACCTCTCTGCTTTCAGCACCCCCCCCATCTCCATTAGCCTTGCCTTCCTGAGACACAGCTCTCTCATCTTGCCTGCCCTGTGCTCTCATGACTCCCTGGAAATGGAGAAGGTCTGAACACCCGAGCTGGTGTTAATATCATTCAGCTCTTTCCTTTTGTGCAGGGTTATCCGTCCCAACGTGCACAGACCCTACAGGCACACACAAACACGCACCCAAAGATGCTCTGTCCTACCAGGCTGACGTATCTCCTTCTGTGACCTCTGCCTTCTCAGATCTATAGCCTCTACTGATGGCTCTGCCACTGTCTGCCATCTACAGAGCTATTTGTGCTTGTATCTGCCTCGTGTCTCTCATGGAGGACCTAGGGAATAGCCTAGGGGCCGTAACCCTGACGCTGCTGCCTATACTAGTTGCGGCCAACTCGTATCTCGATAGATTTTGTGCTGAGGACTCCTGATCTTACTACCAGTAGGTATTCCTGGTCATGTTCACACCCTTTCTTATGTTCAGCCCACTCTACCTGATTGCACCTGGGCTGATGGCCTGGAGGTCTGGAAAGTGAACTGAACCAAAAAAATGCAAAGAGATATTTGCTCACAAAGTGATGACTTCAAACTCCTTCTACAGAGATTGCCAGTGTAAGCGGAATTTCAAAGGCAAAGTGGCTAAGCCTTCCTTAGGCCCACCGATGAATCTCTTTCATCCCACCCCATGAAAGGAAGTTCCCCTTTCTTCAGTCTGACAGGACATCCAAAGGGAAATATTCATTAAGCATTTTTAGGGTGGAAAAAAAATTCATTAACACAAAGATAATTTTCTTTTTTGACTTATTTAAATACTTAGCTAATGTTTACTTATTGTATAGTTACAAGCAGTAACAGCATGAAAACAGAGCCTCCTGTTTAGCAAACATACTGTGGAGGTCCACTGAGCACCAGGGACAATGTCAGGTTTTATCAGGACACAAAGGTGAGTGTCATTCTCCACCTTTATAAGACAGCACCTAGCTGGCAGTGATTCCTGAAAAGGTAAATTACATTTTGTCTGTATTTGGATATATCGTAAGGTAGTCTTCGTAAGCCTACCTACCATTTGGGTCAAAATGATATTCAGGGCAGTGCCTGTGGTTCAGTGAGGAGGGCACCAGCCCCATACTGAGGGTGGCAGGCTCTAACCCAGCCCCGGCCAAACTGCAACAAAAAAAATATCTGGGCATTGTGGCAGGTGCCTAAAGTCCCAGCTACTCAGGAGGCTGAGGCAAGAGAATTGCCTAAGCCCAAGAGCTGGAGGTTGCTGTGAGCTGTGATGTCAGGGCACTCTACCAAGGGTGACAAAGTGAGACTCTGTCTCTAAAAAAAAAAAAAATACAAAATGATATTCAGTTGGCTGGGGCCGTTGTTGATCCTTGTCTGTTGTTGATCTTGTGGCTGACATGGGCTACAAAATGTTTTCAGGAGCTTTATAACATCAGTTGTGATATCAGAATGGTTGACCCTGAGGAGCTGGCAATGTGGCAGAGAACACAGACTTTGTGGTCAGATAAACTTGGGTTCAAATCCCTTGATTAAGGATTGATTAAGCTGGCCTCAGTAAGCAACGGAGTGGGGATAACCATAATACTTGTGGGAAATAACCATGGTACCTCTTGCACAGGATTACAGGAAGGATTAACTAAAACAATGCAGGAAAAGATGCTTATCATATGCTTCCTGTAATTCAATAAACATTAGCTTTTCTTAGAGTATCTGAAAACCACTTTAAAGTGAACTACCATCACATCAGATTAGTGTCTGAGTGTGTAATCTGGATTTGCCAGTAATCCCAGTTTCAAAATTGAGTGGTTCTATACACAGGTCTCTGTCAGAACCTGCTAAGAAATCTTTCCTTCAAATATTTCTCACAGGAAACATGAATTATTTGTTTTATATAAAAAAAATTGTAGACTTCGCAGTTCTTACTGAGTGTAATAACTGGCACCATGTTTTATAAAACACGTCTGATTTTCGTTTAATATAATTAACTTTGCTAGTCTTCAGATGAGCGGTTCTATGGTAAGATGGAAAGTGGTCTGAATTAGAAGTCAGAAGATGGGGGTTTGAAATTCCATTTGGCTACTAATGGGCTGTATAACCTTGGGTAGGTCACAAATATCACTGGGCCTCAGCTTTTTTTGCATAAAGTACCAGAGGTAGGTTAAATTATGGTTCTCAGCTCAACTGTTAATGGGACTTGGAATGATAAGATAAATGAAAGAAGCAGTTGGGTATGACACAATAGGGAGTGGTGGTGATTAGGGTAAAACAGAGAAAATATGTCTTATCTAAAAGTCCTCTGCTCCAACTGATTATTACTGAAGGGAATGTGGTATATGGACATGGGGCCATATTTTCTTAATTTTCAGGAAAAGGTAGAATCTTGAAGCAGAATTTTAAATAGGAAAAAACCAAACAAGTTGGCATTATATGACTCTCACGTCCAATTACATGTAAGGTTCCTTCCTGTCTTAAAATTCTATTGTATTGTATTCTATTCTATGAGCAGAGCTACTGTAATATAATAGAGGAAATGGCCTTGTTAAAGAGATGAACAAAAATCATAGAATCAAGTCTAATAAACCAGTAAATTAGATTGCTAATTGAAAGAACTCCATAATAAGGAATTATTTGTTATAAGGTTATTATTAAAATCATAATGTAATTACCAGTTTTCCAAACAGGTCCAAAGGGACCTACCCAGGCCCTTCCCCCCATGGTGGTTGATGATAAAACATTATTTTAGTATTCCTCTATTGAGCAAAGATTGGAAAGGAATTATTGGACCCGTTTACATAGTAAGGCAAGTGTTTCCCTGTGTAAAGTGTGTTTAAGAAGCAATGAGTCTTTACAAAAATACAGACTAGAATGTAACCAATAACTCCTGACTTACAGAGAATTTTTTGTGGAGAGCCACCATAGATTCTTCTCACCTCTGCTCCACGTCTAACCATTTTTGGACCCTTCTTTGAGAATTCTCCTCACTACCAGTTTACGAGACATGCAATAAAACCAGGCAAGCTTTTGTTGGGATCTTCGGTCATTTTTTTATTGCCTGGTGCTAAGTGCTTTTAGATCTCTCTCTCTTTATTAATTTCATTGTCACAATAACCTTTTGAGTTGGGTGCAATTATCTTTATCTTGCAGTGAGCGCAAGAGAAGTCAGATGATGGGGGTCAGTGTCACACCCCTATTATGTAGCAGAACACCCGGGTTTAAACCCAGTCCTTGCTTTTAACCACTCCTGTTTACTTCCTCCTGAACATGAATCACTAGGCTTGACTTTGCATAGTTTTGTTCCCCAAATCAATCCCCTCTCAAAGTGTCGACCTTTGCCATTAAAGAGGGTATTCAGGAGACTGTGCCCTGATTCCAGGGGATAATAACTGAAAGGAGTTTCAAAAGCCCTTTGAAAGAAGACTGGCAAGAGCCTCTAGTTTCCCTAGGTTTCAGCTCTCATTTGTATGTGTAAGCTTTGGTCTCCTTGCTTAAAAGAGGGAGAGAGAGAGAGAGAAAGAAAAGAAAAAGACCTTATTTACTTCAAAGATACACCTTAGACAAGTATTTTCTAAACTTGTATCCTGTGGAATAGTTGTCCTGGAAGAAAAGAGTTTGGTGCTCAAATAAATTTGGGAAACTGCATGTTCTATCCCTGCTTGGCTATTCACAAAGCACCTTGGCATAGAAAAATCTCTGGAATTACTTACAGTTGTTCCACTTTTCTTCCCATAGAATATGATTTCTATAGAAGATACAGAGCTTTGAAATATATGCAGATGATATTTATTTTATTCATTAGCTTAATTATTTAGACCTCACCTAGTTCTAGAGAGACCGGATAGCAAGACATAGGCAGGCAGAAAGAATCCCATCTTTGGGGACACATTAAACCATCTGTCTCAATACGAGGACAAGCTAGAGACCATTTGTTAGTGTGGATTCGTTGATGGGACCTCTGGAAGGCGGGCCTCCCCACTAGGCTGTCTGCCCAGTCAAGCGGTTTAGCACACAACTTTTCTTTATGGACCCCCCCAGTAGATGCTCCATCTTTTGGAGGAAGTCGGTGATCACTTGAAGCTCATTCAAAAGGAAAAAGACCCCAGAGCTTAAATGTATACCCTCACTGTTTTTACTTGGAATGGGTTCCTCACAGCAAATGGCTGAACCAGCATTTCCCTGAGTTGTGTTCCATGGAATATTCATTTAGTGGAAAGCTCAATGATAAAAGGGTCCTATTATCAAGAGTGGGAAACTGTATATTTAATTCTCTTTTGAAGAGTCTCAATTTACTTAAGGATAAGGAAGTCTTCAAGATGGGGTGTGGTGACTCATACCTGTAATCCTAGCAGTTTGGGAGGCCAAGGAGGGAGGTTTCCTTGAGAGTAGGAGTTCTAGACCAGTCTGGGGAGGAGGGAGACCCTGTCTCTACAAAAAATGGAAAAATTAGCTGACATGATGGTAGGTGTCTATAGTACCAGTTACTTAGGAGGCTGAGGCAGGAGAATTGCTTGAGCCTAGATTGTTAGAGGTTGCAGTGAGCTATGATTATACCACTGTACTCTAACCCAGGCAATAGAGTGAGACCCAGTGTAAAAAAAAAAAAGAAGAAAAAAACAGAACAGAAAAATAAAAAAAAAGACTTGAATAGTTAAAAACTGTGATTCATTTCTTTAACTCACTTTTTCTAAATGTATCTTCCATTTTGGGCACATGTAAACCTCTTGACCCTTTGAAAGTCTTATATTCCAGGAATATGCTCTAGGGAACACAGTTGACCCTCGGACAATGTGGGGGCTGGAGGCACCAACACTTTGTGTAATTGAAAATCTGCGTGAAACACATCATTCTCCAGGAAACTTAACTATTCATAGCCCACCGTTGGCTAGAAGCCTTACTGAAAACATAAAACAGTGGGTTATCACATATTTTATATGTTACATTATATGTATTATGTACTGTATTCTTAAAGCACGATTAAGAAAATCGCAAAGAAAACAAAGTATATTTACCAGTCACTGAGTGGAAGTGGATCATCATAATAGTCTTTGTCCTTATCCTTTTCTCGTAGAATAGGCTAAGGAGGAGAGGAAGAGAGAGAGAGTGTGTTGGTCTTAGGTCTCAGGAGTGCCAGAGGTGGTAGAAAATTCGTGCATAAGTAGACCCATAGAGTTCAAACACACATTCTTCAAAGGGCAAACTGTCCTGGGAGAGGCTGTCCTAGGTTTGCAACAGATACTGGGCAGAGCCGATAGGCACAGACGGAAGCTGACTTCACTGGGCCATTAATCAGTCAGTGGTGGGTGGGGTGGGGTCGGGGGAAGGATGAGACAATGCCTGAGCCTGGAATCCCAGCTCTGCCACTTATAAGCTTCAAATCACTTTACCTCTCTCACCTCAGTTCTCTTTATGCTTTAAGTGGGGAACACAAAACCTTCATATTAGTATTAATTCGAGAATTAGATATAAAGGTGCTAAAGATGAGGTCTGGCACTGAGGAGGCTTTAGATGCTAATAAAATTGAAGTCACCTCTCTTTGATGTTCCAGGACCAGGGAGATAGGGGATGATGTCATAAAAACAGGGAAGACAGGCTGCTGACTAGTTCTGCCATCTCCTAGAAAGGAAGAGTTTGTCCTGGGGTGAGAGGTAATGGACTATAAAACCAAGGAGTGAGTCTGTGCTCAAATATTTGCCAGTGTGCATGCCACGGGCATCCCTGCAAGTCCAAAACCCACATCCCAATCCTGGCCTTGCCACTGACAAAAGACATGACCTTGATCAAATCACTTAACCTATGCCAGCCTCAGTGTCTTCATCCTACATATCTCTCTGGAGTATATCCCAACCCTTTGATTTATGGAGCCAAATTAAGGTTATTTCCAATCCATCCAGATTGAAGAGGTGGAGTCTACTTAAGGATCAGCTAAATTACATTGAAAATGTTTTTCCAGGTTGAGAGCCAAAAAGAACTGTCAATGTACTTGTGTGATGCTTCCCTTTTTAATTCCTTCCTATCTTAAGAGCATATTTTAAAATATTCAAATGTAAATTATTCACATGGTACGTGCACTTAGAATGTGTGCATTTAACTCAAGTGAATCATCAGTCTATTATTAATAATCATTCAGCCAGCCCTATTCTTTTGGATAAAGGAGAATATTAGCAAGAACCAGAAGGTCTGAATCATTTGAGCAAAGCCAGCTCTAAACAAGTCAGCCAGCCCTTCCAGCTATGCCCCCGTATCTTCCAACAGCTGTAACCCAGCTCTCTCATTTACATATACGTGTACATACACATGTACACATACCTCTACATATACATACATACATATATACATATACACAGACCCATGTGTATTTGGGAGCATGCACATTCCTGTTTGTACACACTGCCAACGGCTGCCTGATACCCTAGACAACACCTATCAAAGTCTTCTTTGGCAGGTGATAACCTCACTGATCTTGAGTTTCCTTAGCACTAAAACTAAAGTCCTTTGCTAGATCTATGGACTCTTCCAGCTCTGGCATTTTGTGTCTATGCTCTTTGCTTACATATTGTTTGGTAGAAGCACTGGACAATTCTTAGAATCATCCAGGAAGTCTTTTTGCTATTCTCCATCTTGTCTTAATAGATGATGAAACAGATTCATCTACTTAATGTGTTAAAGTCCAATAATAGGTGGCAGCTATAGGCTTAGACGCCTGACTCTCCGTTCGGTATCCAATCAGTATAGTCTGTGAGTAACAACTAACTGGGTGCTGGCTGCCCCCGGTCTCTTCTTCATCCAGAGTAGTCTTCACAGAGGGGAGAATTGAATCCCATCTAGGGGAGGGGAGAATCATCTCCCCTCTGCAGCCGGAAGGACCTGCTTGCTCTTGGCTACAGGCCGCTCATGGGCCAATGACAATTCAGATAGTTGTCAAGAGGTTACAAGTGACTGGATAGAGTCTGAAAAAGTAAGTGACACTGGCGTGGTGCCTGGTGCTGGACCCAATGAGCAGTCTCATTTCAGGCAATGGGTGATTTTCTTAGCAAGGATTGCCCTCCTCCCGCTATTCAGCCATCTGCAGACCATCCTCCCCACCCCCCACACCCCATGCCTACTCATGGACAAAGCCATTGGAAATATAAGCATAGACTCATACATCTGTAGGGCTGATGGGGACCTCAAAATCATCTAGTCTAGCCCCCTCACATCACAGCATAGAAGGAAGAAGTGGTATGCTCAAGGGAAATAGGAATTAAGATCCAGGCTTGCTGAGTCCCTCTTCAATATGCTTCTTCCTGGCACAGAGAAGAGGCAAGAAGCCAGCACAGGAAGCCCCTTCCACGGCCCATCAGATGTGAACCGACATGTTTGCCTACTTGCACCCTTCACTCTTACCGTCCCCGGCCTCTCAACTGCACCTTGGACAGCCCTAGCCTGTGCCCTGTAGCTAGATCCTCATTCTTAGATCCTCCACCCCTTCATTCACTTCTCTGTTGCTGACCCTGGCCTCCCTCTGAACGCTGAGCTTCATGCTAATCCTGTGGCCCACTTTCTCTCCTTTTGAAATAAATCCTGCTGGTTCTGACTTTGAGTCTTACCAAACCCCCTAAAAACCTTATGACCTTGATGCTAAAGTGCTACTGCTTATGACGAGAGGTGACCCTCCCTTACAGTCATCTGAGTGGAAGAACTAGAGCTTGGGGTTATCTTATAGGTCACATCCTCTCATCCCAATGCGATATTAATAATACAATTATAAGAGCTTTTTTTTAAAAAAAAAACCTGTTATCAATAGGAATCTTAAAATTAATCTAAATTTCTGTTGAAATCACATATGCAATTTTAAAAGATGATTCCAGCTCAAAATTTACTGGATGCTTTACATGAGGTAAAGTTGTACTTCTGAGTACTTTCACTTTTAATCAGAAAGAATAAAAATATATTATGGAGAATGAAACTCAGTAAGTATCCTAAAGAAATCAGGAGAAAATAAACAATAATGATAAAAAGATAAAATAAAGAATTATGAAGCAGGAGGAATAATATGTAAATCCTAGATCTGATCCTTAGAAAAATGCAATAAAATAGCAGAAATGTGAAGGATGCACCACTCACTAGAAGAGGAGAGATTAATTACTCAACAAAAAGTTTTGAGTAAATTTGGGTAAATATTTATGAAAGAAATAAGGCAGTGTTTCACCTCATGTCATACATAAAAGTCCCAAATGGATTAAAGAGTAACATGTAAAAAAAAGAAAAAGAAAGTTTAGAAGGAAGGGATGTAGGTAATACTTTAGTGGCCTCAAGGGAGGAAAGAACTTTTTAAGAACAACAACAAAGAAAGAATACATAATAGAAGTTAACAGATTTTGTTCAATCAAAATGTAAAAGTCTACATGTCAAAAATCATAAATGAGAAAGCAAATTATAATCAGTAGGGAAAAACTCTTAGCATTCAATAAGATAGGAAAAGAATGAGTAATACCCTTAAAAATAAACAATGATTAGAAAGCAATAAAAATGGTCAAACAGGAACAAAAATGATAAACTAAATGTTGGTGAGGATATGGTCAAATAGGCATTTCCATACTCAAAGTTAGACATGTAATTTGGTACAAGTTAACAATAAAGAACTAGAGACCTTAAAATGGTCCATAATCAGCCAGGTGCAGTGGTTCATGCTGGTAATCCTAGCCCCAGGATTGCTTGAGCCCCAAGCCAATGCCCCAGGATTGCTTGAGGCCAGGAGTTTGAGACTAGCCTGGGCAACACAGCAAGACCCCATCTCTATAAAAAATTTAAAACAGTAACTGGGCAAGCACATGAAGTCTCAGCCACTCAGGAGGATGAGGTGGGAATGTTGCTGGAGCCCAGAAATTCGAGGTTACAGTGAGCTATGACCCCAGCCACTGCACTCTAGACCAGGTGCTGGAATAAGACCCTCTTAAGAAAACATAGTAAATAAAAGAAAACTCTCTATGATCCAGTAATGCTACTTTATAAAAATATGTTCTAAGGAAATAATTACAGATATGAAAATATTTACATCTGAATATGATTATAATACTGTAATAATAGTCAAACTTGGAATCAACAAAAAATATTGTATCATAATATATCCATAATTCAAAAATTACTTACTGTTAAAACTATATTTTTGAAAGCTTGATGGTCATGAGAAATTGTTCACAATAAATGAGCAAATGAAAAGGACACAAAACAATAAAAAAATCTCAATTTTTTATAAACACATATTGGTATGTACTCTGGGAAAGGTGATCATGGTGATCTTTGTTTTCTTTGAGCTTGTCTCTGTTTTCTAGGATGTCTACAGTGAGCATATATTATTCGTAAACAGAATACACCAAACTGTATTCAAAATTTTATAACTTTTTACTTGGAAAGAAACCCAGATTGATATGACCTTGTTGTGACTTTGAGACTAGTTACATTGATCCATTAATTCCTTTAAGAAAGGGATTATTATTTAATTACATTTCTTTAACCCACATGAGCTGAGTGGTGTTATTATGGCTGTTTACCAGAATGTGACTATTATGTCATTATGTAATCCAAGACCTAGATGAGAGGCCACCTGGCGTGTGAAAGGGTAGTAGACCAGGAATCTAGGGGCTCTTGATCTTGAGCAAAGCTTTTAGTAGCCTCCTGGGCCTCGGTTTCCTCCTATGTCAAACAGATAATTAACATCCATGCTACCACTTTCACAGAGTTGTTCCAGAAATAAAATGAGATAATCCAGGCAGGAGTTTATGAAATGTAGGCTATTATGAAGGCAGTGCTCATCATTTAAAGAATGAGTTAGTGCCTGCCTAGAATTGATAGTTGCTATATATGATCTTTCTAAATCTACACTCCCTTGGATGAAGAAGAAAAAAAAATCCTCCCACTCTTCCCTCAGCCTCTTTTCTTACTGAATTCATAAGTGCACAGCCCTGTAGGGAGGGTACAGACTGGTCAACCACATCCTGTGTCCACCTTCACCAATCTTCTAGGGGAAAATGGCTGGATTCTTCCCTCTCTAAAAGGAGAGCCCTCAAATGTTCCCATGGGACCAGGGCAGAGGACAAATCCTGCACCACCTCTGCACAAACCCACGGGGTGGCTGCTTGGCAAGTCTGTGAAGTCCAGATGTCTGATGTGGCTTAGGGTAACAAGGCTGTTTAGATGATACATGGCTCCTTAACAAACCCCCATGATGCTTCTTTTGTGAGGATAGTTGTCCCTTCCAACTCATAGTACTACAGATTCTTGCTTCATGTAGTTATGGGGACAGGAAAATTCACAACTCCTCTATGTCCAACAGCCCCTATTCCCATCAGACTTGCTGCAAGGACCAGAGGTTCCTTGGTCACCCCAAGTAAAGGGTGAGTGTTTTAAATGACCCAGAAAGCTTATCTGGGAACTTTCAGATTTCCCAGGCAGCACCTCAGGTGTAGAACTTAGTCATAATCTCTGAGGGTAGGAACCAGGTAGCAGCTGCCTGGTTGCCAAGTGCAACCAAGATTGAGAAGCACTGGCCCAGACGCTTAATAAAGTTCTGGGCATCTCCCCTGTACTAACTGCAAACCACTTCCCCTGGTAAGGGCTCCTCCACATTCTGCATCTTCCTAAGGGTTCCTTGTGTACACTCAACCCTGAAGCATCCTTTTCCCTTTAGCTCCTCTGCTGGCTGGCTCCATCTCCCAGTTTGCCAATTCCAAATCCCCAAGAAGGGTCTCATCCTTAGCTCAACTCACCTTATTCCAGCCAACCTACCTGGGCCAGGGGATGCTGCCTGACATAGAGACTGACTGCTCTGAGGGAGGAGCTGAGTCTTTCTTGATCTAATAATTTGTGGAAAGGGCAGAAGTTATGTAATGGATAACACAGCTATCCTGGTCTGCCCTGGGGCTGTTGCCTGTGAAGATGGAGTTTGGTGGGCACAGTTTCCTTAACAGGGACTGTGAGATACTTTAGCATACCTGCTTCAATAACAAATCATAATATAGAAATCAAACATATTTAGAGGATTCATAAAAAATTAAGGGTTGGGGTTTATAGAACATGATATAAGAGTCTTTTTAAGTCTACATAGGGTAATAAAACGGATGGCCCACTCAACTACATTTAGAAAGTATGTCTAATTTTACACATCCTTTTCCTTAGAAACTACAATTGAATTTAGCTTTGAGAGATGATGGTATTCATTATTATCTTAGCCAGAGGGGTTTTTTTTTAGCTTTTGTAAAAAACTTTTAAGTTGAAGTATAATTTACATACATAAAAGTACACATATGTGCGTATCTCAATGAAGTTTTGCAAAATGAACACTCTTGTAACCAGACCCCGGATGAAGAAACCAAAGATTGTCATTACCCCAAAGACATCCCTGTGCTCTCTTCCGACTACTACCTGCCCTCAAGAGCCACCACTATCCTGACTTCTACCATGATAGATTTGTTTTTGTACTTTATGTAAGTGCAATAATATAGGGGGTGCTTTATTGTCTCCTGGCTTCTTCCTTTTGATTATCCATCCATATTTTTGCCAGAGGTTTTAGTCCTTGAAATCTAGTTCAGCCAACATTATTCAGCCAGGAACTGTGCTCAGGGCTGGGGACACAAAACCAAATAAGGGTGTAAGGAACATGCGATCCAATAATCTGGTAATGACGGGAATTTAATGTAAGGTGAATTCGTCTTTGTTCAACAAATATTTATTCAGTGTCCACTATGGGACAGGGACGATCACAGGTGCTAGGGACAAGCAATGAACAAGCAGACGAACAACTCTAGCAGAAATCCTCTCTCTTCTTTCTGTGACAAGCATGGGCAAGTTCTTTCCGCTGATATCCACTTCCCACTCTGTCTCGCATCTGGGTTCACCTGAGGGCAGCTTTCTTATGGCGATTTGAAATGTGTCATTATGAAGTTGCTGGTCCAGCCAAGGGACAGTTTGCAAACCAGCGAGTGTGGGAGGTTTTTCTCGGTACCTCTTGCTGCCTTGTTTCATTCTCTCCACCCCGATGCTGCTTACACAGAGTGAAAGGAAAGTCAGAGCCTTTGGATGTTAGCTTACCTTGGGGTCAAGCTGAACAATCTTCCTGTTTTCCAGAACCACAAAATGAGACCAGACAGTTGCCAAAGCTGTGATGGAAATCATAAACCTCTGAATTTGTTTTAATACCGGCTTTAACGTACATCACGATTCATTAGTGTTGGCTTTCCAGGGCCTAGTGAATTACTGGAGTATCAGGCCATGATGTTAGAGGCAGGAAAGATTAGAAAGGGACTCCAGTGCAACTCCAGGACTGTGCTGGAGCCGTGGAAGAAGCACAAGTGCTCATCTTGTTAGGTCAGTTTGTTTGTTCCCACATTTTTATGGGTATTTTCAAGCATGTGTAAAAGTAGAGACAATAGTAAAACTCACTCCCATTTACCCATGTAAACATTTAAAAATCACCAACTCATGCCAATTCATCTCTAAGCCCTTACTGCCCCCCTCCCTTGATTATCTGAAGCAATCCCAGATGTCAGGTAAATTACTTATAAATGTTCAGAAAGTGAGATTACGTGGTTTTAACTCCCTTAGTTAACGGGTTCAGAGGTGAAGTCACTAAGCTGGTTAGTGACCTTATTTTGAATCCCTAGACTTCAAAAGTAAAAGTCACAAGATTTGCCAACAGGCAGTATTATTATAATATTATATAATATATTATTGTACTATTTGGCCTGAAAGTACTTCTTTCAAGCCTCTCATTCAGTTCTCCAAGGAGTTCAGTAGGGTGTGGGACAGCTGATTAATGTCCCTTTTCATCAGTAATTTTGAAACCAAACCCCTGTGGATTTTGAAATTGCAAATAAATTTGTCCAAGTGAAAGTAGTTTTTTTTTTTCAACTATTTAGCAAGAAAATGGGTCTAAGACTCTTGCCAACCTTCCTTGTTTCTCATCTTCAGTTCATCCCATTTTCAAAGAAGGACATTAGTTGATATTCAATGACCAGTTTCAGTGGCCTGTCTGCTATGAGATAGCACAACACAACCAGCTGAATTTTTCTAGGTTTCCCAGGCTTAAAACCCCAAGGCACGTCACTTGGTCTGGTCAGAATACTTAGAGGTTCCTCTGGTAAATAGAAAAGATTGTTCATGTCGTTGTCTTGAAAGTGTGCCCATTATTGACTTGATTGCTGTAGCTATATACCCTGTTCTGATTGTACCTCAGAATTACCCCAGGACACCTGAGAGCAAGGGGCACAAGACACCTCTTCGATGAGCATTTGACAGGAGAAGATTGGGAGTAAAAAAAGGTGCACAGATCATCTGAGTAGATAAACCATAGAAGACAGACATCCAGATATTTTCCTCTATCCAACTGCCACTGGCTTTTCTGAAGGATAAAAGCAGCAAAGATTGACAATTGTCAGTTTAACTATTTTTATGGTGTACTTTTTCTGGGCAGGTTATTCACATCGAACTCCTTTGATGTGATCAGTGATGATGCTTTTATTGGGCTTCCACATCTAGAATATTTGTAAGTAAAAACAAAAACAAAAACAAAAAAACCTTTTTTGTTAACACAAAATTATTCAGCACATTCAGAACAAGTGCTCTCAAGTTTCTACAACTGCCTGACCAAAAATATTATAACCTATTTCAGATTCATAGAAAACAACAATATCAAGTCCATTTCAAGACACACTTTCCGGGGACTCAAGTCATTAATTCATCTGTAAGTATGAAAGTTTCTATTACTTTTTAAGCTTGCTGATGGACAGTGCAGTTTGATCACCTATGGTGAAAGCACTCACTTTATAAGTGTTCCTGAAAATTGAAAAAACCTGAATGATTCCTCTCCATGCATACTTGCCATCTCTCCCTGTTGTCTGTCAGCGTGTATTCAGGAAATGGATAACTATTAATATTTTTAGCCTAAACCAACCATAATTAGAAAAGAAATCTAATGCAAGGAAACCATGTGACTGAAATAATGTTTTTACGATCTAATCATTACTTGCTTTATGAATAATTATGGGTTGGCATACTTTAATTTAATATTAGCTATTTTGTTCTTTTCCTGTGTAAGTCCTGACTTTATATACATTTGCACATAGTATAGCCACAGGCAATGCCTACATAATAGCTGAACAACTTGTGTGTGTGTAAGTGAAATATTTAATTATTTAATGGGTGATTAGCCCTACAACAGGTGTTCATAAGAGGGCAATTTTGTCTCCCAGGGAACGTTTGGCAATATCTAGAGATATGTTTGGTTGTCACAACTGGGAGGAATGTATCTGGCCTCCAGTGGGCAGAGGACAGGGATAGTATCCCCCAAACCTCCTACAGTGCACAGGACAGCCCCTCACAGTGGAGAATTATTCAGCCCAAAATGGCATCATGGGGAGGTTGAGAAACCCTGAACATCATGAACCAAGTTGTTTCCTCCAGCTTCCCCCACCTCCTACTCTCTCCCTCTCTCTCTCATATACATATACACACAGACTTATTTTCAATGAAACTAGAAGAGTGTGGGAAGAAAGGCATTAACATTTATTAAGTGCTCAAGTGCCTACTATGTGTCAGATAAAAATGCATGAGATCCATGTGTCACAGTCATTCTGCGTAATCTGCTCCCTCATCGCACCCCATTCCCAGTTCTCTTCTAGGGCCTAGGATGCAGCCTGGAGCAAAGCAGACTAAATCCCTGCCCTTCAAGCCACTTTCCAGTGGGTCACATGGTCTTTATGCCACCTCCACCAGGCCCCATGCTCTCCTGCTGTTTAGTTTGCAGCAAGGGGAAGATGATGGCCAGATTTATTTTATAAAATCATAGCTTTCAAGGCTTCTGTATGGAGTCATTATAATAAGGATGATGTTTGCAATGCTACTCTTCATGTCAACCACATAACATGATAGAAAAATGGCAGAGAGAGTGGGATGAAATTTTTATCACAGAGCCTAACATAGTGAAAGAAACAAATATACATAAAGAAAAATAGAAGTTCATGATCTCAATTTGACATCTGCTGGATTCACATTTGTCCCATTCAACATGTCCTCTGTCCAATGCTCTGCATCACAAAGGCTGCACCAAAGATGTGGGACCCAGGTATCCTCTGTAGGAGCCTGAAAACAAGCTTCTCCATGCCAGTTCTCTTGGGTGTGTCTACTCTGCAGCCTAAGAGCCTGGGGTCCACTCAGACTCCCTGGACAGAACAGGAGAAAATATCTCTATATCTCACCCAAAAGGAAGGAACAGAGAGAAGGAGGGAGAGAGGGAAGGAAAGAAAGAAGAAAGGAAGGAGGGATGGAGTGAAGGAAGAAGGGAGGGAAAGGAAGAGAGAGGGAAGGATGGGAGGAGGGAGGGAGGAAGGAGAGAGAAAAAGAGGAAGGAAGGGGGGGGTGGAAAAGGAGGGAAGGATAAGAGCAAAAGAGGAAGGAAAAAAAATCTGTACATAACGCTGTAGTAGAGAACACCCATTTTGTTTGACTAGAGTGTATGATGTCCAGCAAATGAAATGGGAATTTAAATTTGAGTCGTACTGAGGCCCTTTCTTTAGCAGGGTAGAGACTGTAAGAAAGGGAGACTGGTACAGCATGTGCTTGGTATCTAGAGACTTTTAGGCTCAAGAGAACACCAGGGGCAGCCTTCAGGGAGAGGCCTGAGTCCTACAGACAGCGAAAGGGAAGTTCCACCCTTCTGAGCTGGTGCTGGAGGTGGGCAGGAGGAGTCACGAAGGAACAGAGGGTTAATGCTGACGGAATGAATGTGACCCTCAGGTCTCCCGCATCTAACACTTACTAGGTTGACTCATATGGCAGTTGCCAATATTAGACTGTTTTTGATCTACAAAAATGGCAATGCCATATGGTTCATCCTAAATAGTTTCTAGAATGTGACACATACTTTACAAGTAGTAGGACCCACAAAGATGGTAAGAGCTAGTCCTACCTCAGAAGAGCTCGGTCTAGCAAGAGAAATGGGCAAACAAATAGATTCTCTCTGAGTGTCTGTCTTTTTCCTTTCTAATAATGCTGTTCTTCAAAGTGTAATTCCGTCCTTCTTTCCCTTCATCCTTTCAAGGAGAGGTGGGGATAAGGAGGATTTGAAACACTAATGTTCCTCTGTTTGCTCAGTAGGTCAAGTTCATTTTCCATTATTTACTGCTTATAAATAAATCTGACATTGGGTGGCACCTGTGGCTCAAGGCGTAGGGTGCCCGGCCCCATATACCAGAGGTGGTGGGTTCAAACCCAACTCCGGCCAAAAACTGCAAATAATAATAATAATAATAAATCTGGCATTTGTGTGAGCCACTAGTTTCCTTTGTCAGATTTTAGGCTTCAAAATGCCCTTTTCTTTGCCTCGGTCCAGTTCTTCCCAATTCAAGGCGAACATTTGAGAGGTGAGAAATTGTCACCTCACCCTCTAACCTGCATGTGCTACAGGAAGCGTTTGCAAAGCTTCTTCGTGTTCTTCACCTCACTACAGCCTCCTGACTACAATATGAAAGAGACAGGGCAGTAGCAGTGCTTCACTGAAGAGTGGGAGCATGGAGGCACCCCTGAGGCTGAGCTGCTCCCTAGTTGAAAGCAGCTAAGCCAGGAGTTTCCTTGGGTCTTTGGTCTAGTGCAGTTTCCACCATGTCAGAGCAGGACCGGAAAGCTTTCACTGAGCTGGCTGGATCCTTCCATGATACACGATTAGAAGAGCAGATATGATTAGAGAAGAAAAAGAAGGTCCTGAAGACAGTAGCCCTACCCTTGCTCTTAGTCTCCAAACACAGACAGCTGGGGTTAGCCGTATGGGGTGGGACAGTTAAGTTCACTAATTGAACCTCATTGCTGAACATCACCACAGTCACCTTCCAAGTGCTCCCTTGGGAAGATATGCACCAACGCCAGGGCCTAGTCCAGCCTTCAGAGCAGTTTTAGAACTATCATTGTACAAGACACAAAAACATGCAACAGCAGTAAAGAATGCCACTCAGCGAGATACCTCCTCACACCAACGCAAACACGGTTGCAAGAGACTGACTCCCAGGGTTATGAAACCTTCCGGAGTTGTGTGTACAGTGCTGCCAACATAAGTGAATGATGGCAAGTTCACAAACTTAGTTGTCAGACCTCGTACGATGACAGCTCTGTTGGTCACTTTAGAAAAAGAGTCCTAAAATTGTTTTGAAAGGTGGACTAGGCACTGGCATCATTACACAGCTTCCAAAGGGGAGGGCTTCAAAGGTGACTGCAGTGATTTTGAGCAGTGAGGTAGGAAGCAGTTTTTGTAGGATGAGTTCATGAACTTAACTGTCAGACCTGGTATGCTTTTTTTTTTTTTTGAGACAGAGTCTCAGTCACCATGCATATATGGAATGCCATGGCATTATAGCTCAGAATAACCTCAAACTTATGGGCTCAAGTGATCCTCTTGCCTCAGCCTCCTGAGTAGCTGGGTCAACAGGCACCTGCCACAACGCTTGGCTGGTTGTTTTTCTGTTTTTAGTAAAGACAGTGTCTCACTCTTGAGCAGGCTGGTCTCAAACTCCTGAGCTCAAGCAATCCACCCTCCTCAGCCTCCCAGAATGAGAGAGTTACAGGCTTGAGCCACTGTGCCCGGCCTCCTTGTATATTTTTCTATTCAACTGGTTCCCACTCTGGCCTAACTTTAAAAGTGTTCCGAGGGGCCCGCCAAATAAATTCAGTTTATTCCAAAGAAGCAATGAACTTGTCCCATCTTATTATGCATGTATTTTAGTAGATTTCTAAAGAGACATTTTTAGACAACTTTGATCCCCCTCCCCTGCAAATTCACCCTTAGAGAAGGGGAAGTTCCTTAGAGGTAAGTCCTTACAAAGCCTATCAAATCCCCAAATCCTCTCCTCTCAATCACTTCATTTTGAATCTCTGTCCTAATGTTATGTATGTTTAACTCTAATGTTTGAAGAGTTGGTTTATTGCAGCAGGGTTTAAATTTTTCTGATAAGCATGTCTTATTTTTTTATAAGAGAAAGCAATGAATACAAAATTAGTTCATAGCCAATGATGATAAAATGGCCAACATTCTGTACTGACCTCTAGTAATAGCCATGAGCTTTTAAGTAACGATTCCCTTTGGTGTCACAGTGGCTAAGGCCCAGGGAAGCCAGAGATTTGTGTATGCATGCGTGAAAATATTGCAGGAAAACTGTCATCAGTCTATACATGTTATAGTCTACCTACTGGTTGCTCAGCCCTGCATTGATAGGGACTTGTCACAGTCCTCAAACTCAGGATGCCAGTATGTCAGGCAGAAAGCTTTCATTTTAGCCTTCACATGGGCATGTATGTTACGAGGTAGTGTGATCCAGTGACTGAGAGAGTGATCTCTGCCAGCACACTGCCTGAGGTCAAAGCCTGGCTTTGCCCTTTAACATCTGTGGGAGCTTGGGCAGATGATTCAGCTTCACTACACCTCAGATTGCTCATGTGTAAATGGGTTTATAGTAATAACCTCTTAAGTTGGGGGTGGAGGATCACAAGGTCTTTAAAATCAGCCAGCCCCTCAGATTGTTTTGAGATTAAATGAATTAATACATGCAAAGTGCTTGGAGCACAGCCTGGTATATAGTAAGCACCAAGGTCAGGAATAAACGAAACTCGCTGCCTACCCCTCTGCTAGTGCTGGATTGGGTACCCAGAACTGCGGTGCATCTCCCCTTTGTACTCGGCACATAAAATCAAATAACCGCACTTGTAGCTCTGCAGGTTCAGTGAGACACAAGTCCAAGCTGAGAGCGTGTGTTGCAGGGGGGCTGGGAGCAGCCCAGATGGCTGTGGGCGATGCTTTCTTAGCAGCAGAGCCCCGTGGCACTGAAACAAACGTGCTGTTTGAGCCAGTCTGGTCTGCCTCAGGGGGAAGACTTCCTCTGCAGCCATAAGCAGGTTTTCTCAGGTAAACCGTGAGAACCCCAGCGTGCAGGGAATGGTCATCCTTCCTGTTGAGAAGGAAGGGCACCCTACTCAGCTGTTTTCAAGGCAACTTATGTCTAGTTGGGCAATATCTTGGGTGTTTTAAGGAACGCTTCCTAGGTAGACTCTGAATCAGGACCTAGAGAATGGTGCTTAGTTGAGAGCACACTTTCAGGAGCCTCTGCCTTGGGTTGGGATTTTTATCCCAGTGAGAATGAGCTGAGGGCAGGATGAGGGGCGTGGAGCATCTGTGAGAGCCGGATTACACGGTGTGGTGGGGCTGGCCCTGGTGAGTCACAGGCTTTGTGCTTTCTCCCTAACTCTGGCTCTGGGCACAGGGGAACCTCAGTGGAGCATCCTCTGCTCTTTTCTTTGTCTGGATTAGTACCCTTGCTCTCACGTGCTCCAGCTGGCCTCATTCATTCATTCTTTCATTTTGAAGTATTTATTGAGGGCTCACCTTGTGCCAGGCACCATGCAGCACTTAGGGCTATAGTGGAAAGAAAACCATCTTTCCGGTGCTCATTGCAGGATCCTTCTGGATATGATTAATATCGATGAAATGTTTCCTCAAACCTCTCACTCCCCTTGACTTCACCCCCTCCCAGTCAGCTTCCCTCACCCCAACTGACTATTCCAGTACCTCCCTCCACTCCCTAGAAAGACCTGTTGTCAAATGCACTGATTCTGAACTACATGACTTAAAGCAATAACTCCCCTGGTGTTTTCTGGTCATTATTAAAGGTGAAGCTATATGCCTCTCACAGTGAAAATTATAAAGATGTGATTTAGCGGGGCATCGTGGCGGTACCTGTAGTCCCAGCTACTCGTTGAAGGTTGGGAGGAGTTGGAGGTTGCTGTGAGCTGTGTGATGCCACGGCACTCTACCAAGGGCAATAAAGTGAGACTTGGTCTCTAAAAAAAAAAAAAGAATGGAACTTGACCATCATTCTGACCAAGTAATCATTCACTTTCTGTAAAAGGAAATAGCCAAAGCTTGAACTCACACATTTCCTTCCCAGCCTGTGTCATTTCCACCGTGCTCTGTGGCTGAGTTCAGGGGGCCTGACAGCAAGCCTGCCAGGCAAGGGGTTGGCTTGGACCAAGGCTGGAGCCCAGGACTCCTTCAGTTATACCACATAGAAGGTCTATTTCCTGATGCCTCTGGTGCCTGCCTTTGACACCTTGTCTAGCTCTCCTTTATCCTCCTAGTTCCAAGAATTAGGAATCCTTATATTTAGCATTAAAACCCCACTTTGATTTCACCCTTGCCCTTGACAGTATCCCAGGTAACAGACCCTTGAAGTGGAAGGAGGTCCCTCACACCAATTCTGGGTCATGTTCTCTCAGGCCATTTCTTGAGATGAAAGAGTAGGACCAGATGGCTTGGGAACTAGGAGCAGCAGCATGGATCTCCAGAACCACTGTATTCATGACTGGGAGAAAATGTGACTAAATCTTAACACTGGTTCCCTGGGCGGTGCCTGTGGCTCAAAAGGGTAGGGTGCTGATCCCATATGCTGGAGGTTGCAGGTTCAAACCTAGCCCCAGCCAAAAACAGCAAAAAAAAAAAAAAAAATTAACACTGGTTCCCCTGCCAAAATGATTATTTTTCCCCTTTTTTAAAAAAAATTTTTTTTTAGACTTTCCAAATTTCTTGAAGAAATAATTATGACATTTGAGTGTGTATGTGTATGTGTGAATAAAAGTAAAAGATGGGACATTTAAGAGTACCAAGTCCAGGGAGGCACCTGTGGCTCAAAGGAGTAGAGTGCCAGCCCCACATGCCAGAGGCGGGTTCAAACGCAGCCCCGGCCAAAAACTGCAAAAAAAAAGAATACCAAGTCTGGCTCAGTGCCTATAGCTCAAGCGGCTGAGGCTCCAGCCACATACACCAGAGCTGGCGGGTTCGAATCCAGTCTGGGCCTGCCAACCAACAATGACAACTGCAACCAAAAAATAGCGGGGCATTGTGGCAGATGCCTGCAGGTCCCAGCTACTTGGGAGGCTAAAGTAAGAGAATTGCTTGAGCCCAGGAGTTGGAGGTTGCTGTGAGCTATAATGCCATGGCACTCTACCCAGGGCGATAGCTTGAGGCTCTGTCTCAAAAAAAAAAAAAAAGAATACCAAGGCCTAGAATTCTCTCTACAAAAAGGGGCAGAGAGTATAGATGTATAGATGATCTCAGGCTCCTGAACTGAATATTTTAAAGTGCTTAGATATTTAATAATATTGTTATTTTTGACAATAACAAAGAAAAAGATTAGTTTTGTGGATTTTTCCCCCTGAGACAGAGTCTTGCCCTGTTGCCCAGGCTAGAGTGCAGTGGCATCATCACAG
Organism: Otolemur garnettii; assembly: GCF_000181295.1. Taxonomy (NCBI): domain Eukaryota; kingdom Metazoa; phylum Chordata; class Mammalia; order Primates; family Galagidae; genus Otolemur; species Otolemur garnettii. The sequence goes on from NW_003852403.1 coordinate 38,881,638, forward strand.
CTCACTGCAACCTCAAACTCCTAAGGTCAAGTGATCCGCTTGTCTCAGCTTCCTGAGTAGCTGGGAATACAGGAGCACACAATCAAACCTAGCTAATTTTTTTTTTTAAGAGACAGAGTCTTACTTTGTCATCCTTGGTAGAGTGCTGTGACGTCACAGCTCACAGCAACCTCAGCTCTTGGGCTTAGGTGATTCTCTTGCCTCAGCCTTCTGAGTAGCTGGGCACCTGGTCTTTTTTGTTGTTGCAGTTTGGCTGGGGCCATGTTCAAACCCACCACCCTCAGTATATGGGGCCAGCACTCTACTCACTGAGCCACAAACACTGCCCAAAATCTAGCTAATTTTTTCTACTTTTTCTAGAGACAGTGTTGCACTATGTTGCTAAGACTGGTCTTGAACTCCTGGGCTCAAGCAATCCTCCTGCCTCAGCCTCTCAGAGTGCTAGGATTATAGGAATAAGGCACTGTGCCCAGCCCCATGTGGGAATTCTGTAGGAAACAAGGCACTTCCCTTCCATAGCAGGTCTTCTGAAAGACAGTGCGTGATCTGACCACTCCAGCAGCCAAGTACCAGACTGTGACACTTACTCCTGCAGTAGCCCTGTAGCTTTGGAACTTAATGCAGCCAAATGATGGATTTAGGGTGAGCAAATCCTCACTGGACAGACTATATATATAATACGTAAATACAGGCTTAGCACCTGTGGCTCAAGTGGCTCATACACCTAAGGTGGCGGGTTCGAATCCAGCCCGGGCCTGCCAAACAACAATGATGGCTACAACCAAAAAATAGCCAGGTGTTATGGTGGGCACCTGTGGTCCCAGCTACTTGGGAGTCAGAGGCAGGAGACTCACTTGAGCCCAGGAGTTGGAGGTTGCTGTGAGCT
>NW_003852403.1:38883027-38890884 GCF_000181295.1 Otolemur garnettii
GAGCCTCTTTAATCTTTTTATAGAGCTTTTTATATGCACCAGTAGAATCAATCTGTCTTTCTCCTGTAGGATTACCCTCTACACTTAGGCATCACTTCATGTTAAATCATAGAGACCTACCTCATTTTAAAATTCTCCTACCACATATTCCATGTGAAGTGCAAACCGTCATTTACACAATCCCTTATTATTTTTTTTTAATTAAATCAGCACTGTGTACATTAATGCAGTCACGGGGTCCAATGTGCTGGTTTTATATACAATTTGAAATATTTTCATCAAACTGGTTATCATAGCCTTCATGGCATTTTCTTGGTCATTGTGTTAAGACATTTATATTCTACATTTAGTACGTTTCACATGTTCCCTTGTGCACACCTGGGGGAATATATTTGATCTGCCATTCTCTGTCACAGCAAAGAATTAGAAACAACGTACATGTCCATTAAGAAGGGATTGCTGTGCTAGTGAATGGCAGATCAAATCTGTTTTCCCACGTGTGCACAAGGCTGCTAATATTTCCCATTTCTCTTCATTGGGAACTGGTAAAAACTCTTTTTTTAAATTGATTTATTTTATTTTACTGATTTGTTTTCTGGTAGGAACTCTTAACTAGCCACAGCCAAGATGTGATTCCTTCCGTGCAGAGCCATTTCTGATTTCTCGTCTTACCTCTGCAGGGTCTGGTGATCCTCTCCCGTGTGTCTGACGCACCCTTCACCCTGCACAGTCAGCCTGAACACCAAGGTTGCTGTCTATGTCAGGGCCCTGTTACAGTTTTTGCAGAATAATTCCCAGGCTCTGTCAGGCTTGCTTTCCCAAACTCATTCTCTGCCCGAGTCCCTCTGTCTGCTTTCTTTTTATCCCAATGTACCCTGATGTCACAGGGCCTCCCAGAGACCTGGGGAAGTTTTCCTGAACTTCAGCTCCCAGCACACCACTAAACCAAGCTAAGTTTTTCTACTTTTTGTAGAGACAGTGCTGCACTATGAGTAGGCAGGGGGACTTGGGCAGAGAATGACTTTGGGAAAGCAACCCTGACAGAGCCTGGGAATTATTCTGCAAAAACTGTAACAGAGCCCTGACATATAAAGCAACCTTGGGTGTCTGGAAGCCTCGCTCTCATTTCCAAGTCTTATTTCTTCTTGATTCTGTTTATCTTATGAGTCCAGGCAGCCTTGATGTCCCCCACCCTCCAAACCTAGACATGAAGCTCGATCCTGTCTCCTTTAAAAGCAATCCATTGGGAGGCAGTTCTTCATTGAGTTTTGGGTAGTGGAGCAGCAAAGGGGGTCATTGGGTACAGTAGATCCACCTGCCATTTGTCCCCCCAGATCTCATGCTGCTTTGGGTCCCCACCTTCTTTGTCCCACAAGGAGAGGCTCCTCATCACATGAAGTCCTCAGGAGGCCAAATGCCTCAGTCCCAAGCCCATCAGGCCAGCCTGCCTCCCATCTCATCATGCAAAAATACCATCTCGCTGTTCCAGAAGCCCCGTAGCTCTGAGTCTGTATCTCTGACTCTTCTGCCATCTGCCTCTGCAGCTGGCCTGTATCTTGGGTACCTGCAGCCTAGAGCTCTACTCCCGTGGGCAGGTTTGAATGAGTCCCTGTTGGACAGTACACAGGCATGTTGCCTCTTCCTGTGTAACCCACTGGCAGCCATAAATCAGGATTTGACTGTTGAATCATTTCATGCTCACTGTGTCCCAGTCTCCTCCCGATTTATGTCCTATAGCCAGCGCAGTTTGTGTCAGTTTCTGAGGGAAGGACATCCATTTAGGAAACATTAGCATGATAACTTTAAGACACCTTGTGCCAGCAAATAAACTGAAACACAGAACTTCATTGAAACCCCGGTTAGTCAGATGAATGATGGAGGGATTCTCTTAAATAGTCGTCTTTAGTGGCACTTTACTGATGCTACTGATGTAAGACAGCCAGAGCTGTTCCTTTGTTATGGTCAGTGTCCTGGGTGTTGTTTCTGGGACGATGATGCACAGAAGCCTTCCCCTCCTTCCCAGCCCCACCCTGCTCTTTATGGAGACTATTCCAGATGCCAGACACCGTCCTTGGTTATCTCATTTTCCTTTTCCAATAATCTTAGGAGATAAGATAATCTTAGGAGACAAGTGATTTCAAAACATGAAATAACTGAGTTTTGGAAAAGATACATAGCCCCTGTCTCACAGCCAGTGAAGGGTGGAGTCAGGATTCAAACTGAGCCTTTGTCACAAAACGGACTGTCATTGAGAATGGAACTTTCTGATTCAGCTCCCATTTTTACATTCCAAGTTTCATTGAAACCAGTTTTTTTTAATCCAGTAGTAATTTCTAAAACTTGGAAAAAGAACATCACTAACTTAAAAATAGGTTCTAAAAGTCTTGACTGTTTGCACTTGAGAAATCTCTTGTTGACTTAGTGGAAGCGGAAGACATGGAAGACCCGTGGGAGTGTTTTATAAGGAGGTTGAGAGAATTTTCAAGGGCTTTGGAGGCCAACAGTATGGACTTTTTAGTTTGAGTTTTTGTTTTCTATTTTTGTTGTGAAAACAATAACACTCCTAAGAACAATATGCAACATGTGTGCATGTGGTGCTGGTTAAAAATAGAAAATTACAATACACGTGCCCTTCCCTGACCCCCTGCAGCAGCTCTCCATATGTCTGCATTTCTGTAGTGTGTACACATTTCTCTTTCCTTGACACTATTGGAACTATTTCTTACTCACTAACCTTGATTAGAATCCTAGTGATTTGTGGAAGAACAAATCGAAAGGGTAAGAGAAGACAATTCCTTTGATGACAAGGCTGGGAGAAAGGGAAATGATGAAAGAGGATAGATGAGTGGATGTTTGTGAGGAAGCTTTTTCTGAGATGGAATGAATGGAGTTAAAAGGGAAAACATAGAAAAGAGGGCATGGGCTTTGGAATGAAGAAAGGACGTGCTGGCAAAGGGATAGAGCCATTGGTGCTGTGGGTTGGAGGTTTAGCTGCCCTCTGGAGCAAGCGAGGAGGAGTGAGTGTCACAGGCCAAAGGGTCATTGCCCACTGTCAAAAGCAAGACAATACACTGAGACAGCAGAACTGACCACAGAGATTTCGTAGCGCAGGTGCCATGCATGGAGATGGGAGGAAATTCTCAAATCCATCTCCCTGAGAATTTGGGAGAAAGGGCTTTTAAAAATAGTTTGGCAGGCCAAAGGGCTAAGCAGTTGAATCTGGTAATTGGTTGTGTGTGTGTGTGTGGGGGGGGGGGCGGGGCAGAAACACAGTGGTGTAGAAATTATCTTCTTTGCTAAGTCACTTCCTGGGTGACGATCACAGACCAGTTGAGTCAGTTCTTCCAGATGAGCCACTGGTTTGGGTGGGTCATCTCTTCCACCAGGATGCAAGAGCTGAAAGATATCACAAAGACTAGCCTTAGTTTTCACAAGGGTGATGTTAATGTATCAGAGCCATGAAGAAGGCTAAGAATTGTTATGACCATCAGCTATATGATTCCAGAGTAGTAAGAAATTATGGGGCTTGGCGCCTGTGGCTCAAGTGGCTAAGGCGCCAGCCACATACACCTAAGGTGGCGGGTTCGAATCCAGCCCGGGCCCTCTAAACAACAATGACGGCTGCAACCAAAAAATAGCCAGGCATTGTGGCAGGTGCCTGTGGTCCCAGCTACTTGGGAGGCTGAGGCAGGAGACTTGCTTGAGCCCAGGAGTTGGAGGTTGCTGTGAGCTATGATGCCACAGCACTCTACCCAGGGGGACAGCTTGAGGCTCTGTCTCAAAAAGAAAAAAAGAAATTATGCGAAAGCAAGCTAGAGAACAAGGGCTGGCCATATATGTATATTTTCTCTCCCACAGTTCCTACCTTGTAGCCTTTTATTAATTTTATAAAGGGTGGTTTTACAAGGGAGAAGGAGCCAGTGAGGAGGAGGCCTTGGAGATGGATGCAGGGACACCATCACCAGTTTAGTCACTGTGCAAGAGACGTCCCCTACACTTCACCTTCTGTTCTAAATAGAAAGGTTAATGCTCAGGTACCATTTTGTTGCTGGTTTGTTGTCATTGTTTTTAACCAACATAAAGTGTTACACAAATACTGAGTGAGCGTTGAAGCAACTGGGTCAGAACTGAAAATACAATAGGAGGAGTATCTCAGAAGAGAAAAAAAAAAAAGAAAGTACTGTAAGTAATTTAGTAGAAATGAGTAGTAGTCCCTGACAAGAGGGACTTGTAACCAAGCATTACAGTCAATGCATTGATTTAATTTATCACTATAGTTTAAATCACTTTCTTTTTTTTTCCAGGAGCCTCGCAAACAACAATCTCCAGACACTCCCAAAAGATATTTTCAAAGGCCTGGATTCTTTAACAAATGTGTAAGAGGACCTAAGAAATCACTGAACAATTCATTGATTTGCAGTAATTAATAAGGAAGCCTGGCATTGATGATTAGAACTTTTAATTGGCTTCTAAATTAAATTAGAACTTTAAAATTTTAATTTTACATTGGCCTATAATTTAAATTCACAGGGACTAACATTTCAATCTTTTTATGGTATTTGCCACTGGAAATTCTGAATGTATAGTACCCAGGCATTCCTTTGACAAAACGTATGTCTGTGTGGCAAGGAGTGATGATCAGGAACTTTGAGGGGGTGGGAGGAAGAGACCCACATAGAAATTTCAATATCCTTTTTTTCTCATAAGGTCCAGGAAATGGGGCTACAAAGGAATAACATAAAGGAGTCTGGGAAACTGACAGAGAAGAGATGAAAGTTTATACCCTTGGGTTGGTCAGTCAACAGAGAAATGGGGCAGGAAACGGGGGAAGAGGGAAAGTTTGCCTTCTCTCGCATTAAACTGAACAACAGCTCTAGGCTTAATCCCCAGGAATTTGGCTTAAGCCCCAGGAAGGGAATGAACTTAATTACTTTTGACCCTTTTTCAAACAAAAGAGCTTTCAAACTTTGACTTTTAAGCCTCAGAGTGAAAGATCTTTGTAAGGAATTTGTATATTTTGCTGTAAGCAAAGCAAGTAATATATGCCTAACTCTTTCAAAATCAATTTAGCTTCATTAAATGCCTTCCAGAGCATTAGAAAGGTATTTAAATGTCATAAGATAGAATATAGGGACAAAGAAAGGGTACATGGAAACAAAAGTTTTATTATTATTGTTACTCAGGTACTTTGCTTAGGATATATATGCAAAACAATTTTTCCCTAATAACAAAAAGTCTGAGCCAGATAATTTTCCCCCTAAGCCCAGTATTTAACTTCAAATCAGTAAGCTAGCGAAAAACTTTCTTTGTTCCTGGCAGTATTCCTCCAGCCCCTCCTCCATGCCTATTGCCCCAATTCCTGAATGATCATCTATTTCCAAGAGAGTGCCCAAATCAGGCCACTTTCAATGCAGTCCTGGACAGGCCGCAGTTATCTGCTCTGGTTTGCAGTAGCCCCCCAAATTTGCTGCTCATCATTCTGGGTCAGAGCCTCTTGGGAGGTGAGCTCCGTTCTGGAAACGTCTGGGAAATTAGATGATGCTCCATGGCATCTGGGGATGTAGCTTACGGGAGGTACTTGTTCCTGTTCTTGTGTCAGTCTGTACGCTCCACCAGTAAACAAAACAAAACGAAAGTCAGAAATTGGCTCAATCTCTAGGGAATCCCGTGATGTGTTTGGCCTTTGGGGCCTACTCTGATGTGCCCAAATCAAGAATTATCTTCGAAATACAAGGATTCCTGCCAACTTGCCTTTTAGTGGATTTCTTGGCTTTCTTGAAAGTATCTCCTAAAAAACATTTTTAAATGTTTGGGTATTTAAAAGTTATTTATGTGCTATGCGAAGAGAAGGCAGCACCTATCTTAGGAATTCTGTGTGACCAGGAAAGGAGATGGAATTCCTGAACAGAAGCAATGCAAATAAACAGAGAACTTGGTGAGTTGGGGTCATATGTGGGCATTTAAACTGTGTCTGCTGTATAATGTATTACAAGCACGAGCCTTTGTATGTCTGTGTTAACTCTGCTGTGTCAAGGTCATTTTCATTTAAAACCGAATTTGTAGACCATGGAAGAGGATCAGGATTACTTACGCTCTGAGGAAGAAGAAAAGCAAATAGCTCACTCTGTTTAATGAAATATCTTACTGTCATCACTACCTTCTCTCCTTTAGCCCTGTGCTGTCCATCACAGTAGCCACAAGACACTTGTGCTCACTGAGCACTTGAAATGTGGTCCTAGTGCCACTGGGAAACGGAATTTTAAATTCTACTTAATTTTTTAAATTTAAATTTAACTTCCAAAGCTAGTTCTCCATTCAATTATTGGAAAACTTTTAAATATGTGCGGAACAACTTAAGTGCACAAATCTTATTTCTTTCAACTCTAAATTTTACGAAATCTAAATTCAGATCACGTATTTCTGATAAAAACTTAACATCTGAATTGAGATATATTGTTAAGTATAAACTACACACTGGACTTCAAAGACTTGGTGTAAAAAAAGAATGTAAAACATTTCAATAACGCTTATGTTTATGACACATCAAAATGATTTTTGTATGTATTGGATTGAATAAAATACATTGTTAAAATTAATTAGACCTGTTTCTTTTTACTTTTTAAAAAGTGGCTATAGAAAATTTTAAATTATATATGTGGCTCACGTACTATTTCTATTGACAGCACAGTTTTAGAATAAGTCACCTTGGAATCCAAGAGGGAGTAAGTTATGAGGCTCCATTGCCTGGGGTGGCCTTCAAGGGTGCACTATAGTAACTCTCTGACCCCAAACTGAATGGTCAGTCAGGTTCAAAGCAGATTATGGGATACAATGTAAAGCCAGGTAAGGTCATTTTGCTCATGTTAATTGCAGATATAGAAGTCAACACCTGTTTAAGTTGGGTCCTCGTACAGCAAAAGCAGCTGAAATTTGTCTTCCAGGGATCTGAGGGGGAATTCCTTTAATTGCGACTGTAAACTCAAATGGCTGGTAGAATGGCTTAGTCACACCAATGCAACTGTTGAAGACATCTACTGCGAAGGCCCTCCAGAATACAAGAAGCGCAAAATCAATAGTCTCTCTTCCAAGGACTTTGACTGTATCATTACAGGTAATATATTAAAAATCCTTCCACCTCACAAAATTAAAGTAAGGGCTACGTATATATGCAGGAACTGATATTTTTATGTCTTTAAAAAAGCTGAACAATTAATTTTTTAAAAAAAATTATGAACTATTAAAAATTTCATGTGTTTAAAAGAAAAGTAGAATGGCAATTGTACTGTTTCTCTAAAACAAATGTATTTCTTATGGGTATTTGAGATCTAGCCAAGGAAAGCAGTATTAGCTCACAGTTATATATCATCATTTCCTATTTTTGCAGAATTTGCAAAGTCTCAAGACCTGCCTTATCAATCTCTGTCCATAGACACTTTTTCTTATCTGAACGATGAGTATGTAGTCATCGCCCAGCCTTTTACTGGAAAATGCATTTTCCTTGAATGGGACCACGTAGAAAAGACTTTCCGGAATTATGACAACATCACAGGTATGAAAAACCTGGTAATATTCTGAGTGGGAAGTTAAATGGCTTCAGCCAAGGCAACAGAAATGCTGTGGGAGGAATGTGTTGAGCAGGCTTGTAGTCATTTGAATTTTAACACTACTGTTTACTAAGTGAGCTGGGATTGTTCTCTAAGCCTAAATTTCCTCACTTGTAAAATGGGAAGAATTCTTTGGTTTTTTTTGTTTTTTTTTTCTGAGACAGAGCCTCAAGCCATCCCCCTGGGTAGAGTGCTGTGGCATCACAGCTCACAGCAACCTCCAACTCCTGGGATCAAGCGAGTCTCCTGCCTC
>NW_003852403.1:38891795-38959300 GCF_000181295.1 Otolemur garnettii
AGCTAGAGTGCCATGGCATCAGACTAGCTCACAGTAACCTCAAACTCCAGGTTCAAGTGATACACCTGCATCAGCCTCCTGAGTAACTGGGACTACAGGCACTTGCCATGATGCCCAGCTAATTTTTCTGGTTTTAGTAGAGATGGAGTCTTGGTCTTTCTCAGGCTATTCTTGAACTCCTGAGCTCACGGGATCCTCTAGCCTCAGCCTCCCAGAGTGCTAAAATTATAGGCGTGAGCCACAGCACCCATCCCTTTTCCCAGTATTTTTCATACTGAATTTGGCCATGGAATGCAGTTTTTTCCATGAAAACTTACACTTAGGTGATCTCTTAAGTTTTGTCCAACTTCAACGGTGTTTAAAATAATGTAAATTAGAACACAGAACTCCCTCTGAAACTTTTATATCAGCTTTAGCTTCTAATACCTTTAAATCATCTCCTAAGAGTACTCAAACCTCCCCATAAAAGGTCACCCTTTAGACCAGGCTCAGAAAGGTCATAATTAGATTTTGCTGGTGGCCATCAGCTCCATTGCTCAGAGGATCAAAACAAGTCTGGGGCTTGCTTGAGACTGAGGTTACTTAGATGAAGGGATTCTCTCTAAGCTGAGACCTTTTTAGAATCCTATCTCAAGAAAAAGGTTGTTTTGGCTCAATGCCTGTAGCTCAGAGGGTAGGCGCCAACCATATACACCAGAGTTGGCACGTTCGAATCTAGCCCGGACCTGCCAAATAACAATGACAACTACAGCTAAAAAATAGCCAGGCATTGTGGTGCACATGTGTTTCCAGCTACTTGGGAGGATGAGGCAAGAGAATCGCTTAAGCCCAAGAGTTTGAGGTTGCTGTGAGCAGTGACATCAAGCACTCCTCCAAGGGCTGCAGCTTGATACTCTGTCTCAAAAAATAAAAGAAAGAAAGAAAAAAGGTTGTTCTTCCCATTCTCCTTAAACCCTTGTAAGTTTTCGGGTGGACTGCAGCGGGGCTACATGTGGTCTAAACTAGGTTCTCCTGTGTACAATCAATTTCTTCAAATGACTCTTTAGATAAGCACTTAAAAGAAAAATGAATTATACATTTGCTGACCTATAGAGGGCGCCTCAGAGTTATTTTGTCTAAGATGATGTCTTAGTCCCTACTGTAATAACAAAAATCCCTCAACAAATTATCCCTTGGGTAATGTATAAACAAAAAATATCTTTCTCAGAGTTCTGGAGGCAGGGAAATCTATGATTTCCACTCCAAACATGGCACCTTTTCTGTGTCCTCACATGGCAGAAAGAAACAAAAGGGGCAAACAGACTCCCTCAAGCCCTTGTGAGGGCACTAATCTTTTTTATGAATGTGGAGTCCTCATGATCTAATCATCTCCTAAAGACCCCACCTCTTAATACTTTTCTTTTGGGCATTAAGTTTCAGCATGAATTTTCAAGAGACACAAACATTTAAATCACAGTAGATGACAGAGCTGTGTCACGTAGGCACTATCCCTTACCCCGTCCTAGACTGCTAGTCTGTTGTGGCACTCTTTCTCGCAGAGTGCAGACATGGCCACTGAATCCTTCTCAACACAGTTCTCCAGGTAGTCACAGTCAATCAGTTGATCAACATTGGTCCAAGTACTACTGAAATATAGTGGCCATGCCTGATCTAGTTGAAAACCTCATTGTACAAACAAAAGAGAAATCTCAACCCCAGAAAAGTTAAGTGATATTCCCAAAGTCACATAATCAGTTTAGTTGTGAAAAGAGTCTCGAATAAAAAAATTTTGTCTATGGATGGAACCAGTTAGTAGAAAGAGTTCATACAGAACATTCTGCCTCACAGTCCCTAGAGCTGCAGTCAGAAGAGGCCTCCGTCCTGTATTTTCCTGACCTGTCTCTAGATTCCTCAGAGCCAAGTTCCCTCTAGGAAGTCAGAATCTATTGATAAATGTCAAACTCTTACCAAAATGATACCATGCCTACACCACTGACAGACCCTGTATTATTTTCTGAAGTTTTTCCAAATAACTATCAGGAACATTGCCCATGGCTATACCCTCTTACAATTTTCTCAAGGGTTCCTCTTCATCTCTCCTGCCACCAGTGAGTGACCTGAAGCTCCAGAAGAGTGACGAGTGGCATCTCTTTCCTTCATCGGGGGAAGTCGGGTTATTCTAGAAAAAAAAAAAAAAGCAGCTCACACTTAGAGCAAAACAATTACAGGCAGAGCAGTGGGTTGTCCAGTTCACAGTTCTAGACTTCATAGGATGGTTCTAGAACCTTGTGGGAATTGGGAAGCCCTGGAATGGTTAATTTCTCCCCAGTTTGGCCTTAAAACAAAGAGATGCTGGTAAGCCCAGGTTCGAATCTCAAATCTGACTTTTTTTTCTTTTTTTGAGACAGTCTTACTTTGTTGCCCTCGCTAGGGTACCTTGGCATCACAGCTCACAGCAACCTCACAACTCTTAGGCTTAAGCAATTCTCTTGCCTCAGCCTCCCAAGTAGCTGGGACTACAGGTGCCTGCCACAATGCCCGGCTATATTTTTTTTTTTTTGTCACAGTTGTCACTGTTGTTTAGCTGGCCCAGGCTGGGTTTGAACCCACCAGCCTTGGTGCATGTGGCCAGTGCTGTAACCTCTGTGGTATGGGTGCCAAGTCCCCACATCTGACTTTTGCTGGTGGAACTTGGCCTCTATATGTTTTGGTTTACTCATCTGGAAAAGGGAGGATAATGACACATTATATCTCTCTGTTAAGATAGCTGGGAAAATTTAACAAAGTGAATTGACAAAGCAGTCGTAGGTACTCAATACATGGTAGTTTGTGTTAGAACTACTATGGCTGATCCGTGATGTGGCAGGTGAAGTGATGCTTTCTTTCTTCAAGAAGTAAGAGGAGAAAACTCAGACTGTGGCCATGTGCCCTGAACATACAGAGAGGGCTGGAGGTGACATGACGACTCCGTTGTTGGTAACAAGGCTCCATGAGGTGCAAAGACAGAATTTCAGGACACTTCTGCCTTCAGGCCTTGGAGAGTGACCTTGTGTAACCAACCACAGAGATCTCATTTCGAGCTGTTAAACGGTGGAAGTTGCATGGCCCCCACCTGCATGTCTGCACACTCCAAAAGAGGATGGTCGTGCAACTAACCTCTCGTTTGTCTTTCCCCAGGCACATCCACTGTAGTGTGCAAGCCTATAGTCATTGACACTCAGCTCTATGTTATTGTGGCCCAGCTGTTTGGTGGCTCTCACATCTATAAGCGGGACAGTTTTGCAAATAAATTCATAAAAATCCAGGATATTGAAATTCTCAAAATTCGAAAACCCAATGACATCGAAACATTCAAGATTGAAAACAACTGGTATTTTGTCGTTGCTGACAGTTCGAAAGCCGGGTTTACTACCATTTACAAATGGAACGGAAATGGATTCTATTCCCATCAATCCTTACATGCGTGGTACAGGGACACCGATGTGGAATATCTCGAAATCGTCAGAACGCCGCAGACACTCAGAACGCCTCATTTAATCCTGTCCAGTAGTTCCCAGCGTCCTGTAATTTATCAGTGGAACAAAGCAACACAGTTATTCACTAACCAAACTGACATTCCTAACATGGAGGATGTGTATGCCGTAAAGCACTTCTCAGTGAAAGGCGATGTGTACATTTGCTTGACAAGGTTCATTGGTGATTCCAAAGTCATGAAATGGGGAGGCGCCTCATTCCAGGATGTTCAGAGGATGCCATCGCGAGGATCTATGGTATTCCAGCCTCTTCAGATAAATAGTTACCAATATGCAATTCTTGGGAGCGATTACTCCTTTACTCAAGTATATAACTGGGATGCAGAAAAAGCCAAATTTGTGAAATTTCAGGAATTAAACGTTCAGGCACCACGATCCTTCACACATGTGTCCATTAATAAGCGTAATTTTCTTTTTGCTTCCAGTTTTAAGGGAAATACGCAGATTTACAAACACGTCATAGTTGACCTAAGCGCATGAGACACCAAATTCTGTGGCTGCCATCAGAAACTTTCTACAGTACATGACCCAGATGAACTCAATGCATGATGACTCTTCTTATCACACTTGCAAATGAATGCCTTTCAAACATTGAGACTGCTAGAACTAAGCACTACCAGTATCTCCATCCTTAACCGTCCAGTCCAGTGGTGTGGGAAGTTACCTTTTATAAGACGAAATTCAGTTGTGTAACTGTTCTTTGCAGTGAAGATGTGTAAATAAGCGTTTAATGGTATCTGTTACTCCAAAAAGAAATATTAATATGTACTTTTCCATTTATTTATTCATGTGTTCAGAAACAACTGCCAAATAAAATGTTTACATTTTCTTTCATATCCCAAAGGTAATTATTTACAGGAGTTGTTTTATTCTTGATGGCATATGGAGGAAATAGTTTTATATGATACGTTTATATGTGGATCAAGTATTTATGGTATGAATCATGAGTGAAGCGAAAACACTGAGATGGATCACTCCGAATGTATGAACAGTTTGGTTGTACATGTATCAGCCGATGGTGGGCATTCAAAGGTGTTTCCAAAGGTCATGGCTTTTAGGGACATTTTTAGGTGAAGTGGTGAGTAACAAATTCAAAGAAAGGAAGAGAAATTTGCCTATGACAAGAAAACTAATTTGAAATAAAGAACAGTAAGTAAGACTCATCCTTTTCTGTCTGCTAGCCTCAGCTAGAAGCATTACTCAGATAAGTTACGGGAGAAACAAAAATCAAGATTTAGGATTTTAAAAATCCTATTCAGGGACTGTCTAAATATCTGACTCTAGACTCATCTGACAGCTGATAGAGATTGTGACCTAACAGCACTTGCCTCTAATGGACCGTTATGAAGGCCTCTTAATCTGATCAAGGATGCTTCGCTTCTAGATACCAATTTTGATGTTATTTACCTGCTGCAGTGTCCAAAAGCTTACATTTGATTTTCTAAATTCCCGCTCTTGGGTCACATGCGTTGTTAGCACCCAGCACAATGCCTGTGATGTAGTAGGCTCTCAAAAAATGCTTTCGAAGAAGCCCATGTCCTCCTGTCATAATATAACAATAAACTTTATAAGGCCTTCTGACCTAATCAGTCAGTATTTATTGAGTACCTACTAACAATGGTGTATTGTTATGGGGGAGGGGAGGGCAGGGAAGGGAGGAGAACTGAGGACTAGCAGCATGGTCCTTGTCCTTTGGAAGCCTAGAGGACCAACTGGGGATTTAGAACACAAAAACCTACACAGCAAGCTGTGTGTGCCAAGTACCATCTAAACGTTCCAGACGACTTCCTAAAACACATGGTCCTTGTTTGAACTTAAAGGGAAGATGCTATTTCAGAAGGGGATCATGGCAGAGAAGGCACTTCTGGCACAAACTGGTTCTGTGTGCTGCCCTCCCAGAAGGGATCAGCGCTTGCTCCTGCTCACTGCTCCCCAGACCCTTCTGCTGCAGGACGGGGCTCGGGGTGGGCAGATGGCAGCCCCTGTGCTTGATGCATATCTGGGAGACTTGAGGCATCAATGGTACATACAATATCTACATAGTCTCCAGGAAGCAACACCCGGGGAAGTTATGCACAAGAACCAGATTCCTTTACCCATACAGGAAAGATTAACCCTGACATCAAGGATATGGTAGAAAAGAATTCTTACGCAGTCCTGATCCTGCACATAGGAGGAAGTGGCCTGTGAATGCCTTTTACTTTCTTCTATTCCCTTTTCCTATAAGCAGCATCATGGGCTGTTGGAGAACACCTACTTAGTACAGACTTGGTTTAAGTTCAGCTCTGCTACTACTGGCTTTGGCCAGAGGCAAGTTACTTACCCCCGCTGAAATCAGTCTCTTCATCTGTAAAGAGGGCAATAATACCTACCTCCAAGAATAATAGGAGGGTTAAATGAGATAGTGCATGCACAGCAGATTGTATTTTCCAAATGTGGCCACAGTTATGTGTCCCATCCTGGGCACAACTACATGTCCCATCCCACATGTTCCATAAGAAGGTGGTATGTAATTCATTTATAATTAGGTAGGGATGAGTTTATAACTTGCTTGTAATAGAACGTGGTAGGAATAATACAGTTGACTTCTGCAGCTAGACCATAAAAATGATGAAACTTTTCTTCTGGCTTGTAAATGAGAGTACTTGCTTTTGGAGCCCTGAGCAGCCACATAGAAAGTCCTGCCAGCCAGAGGCCAGCAAGCCTAAGCCCCCTGGAGAAACTGTAGCTACTTTGGTCAACAGCCCCAGCTGAGGTTCCAGCCGACAGCCATCCTTAACACTGATCTGTAAGTGAAGAAGCCTCCAGGTGACTCCAACCCCAGCTATCAGGTCACTACCCCACATCAGATCCTCCCAACGGAGGCCCCTGACTTTGCGGAGCAGAGAAAAGTCAGCCCCACTGGTGTCCTGTTATAATTCCTGACTCATAGATTCTATAAGCATAATAAAATGGCTTAAATTATTTTAAATGTCTAAGTCTTGGGTGATTTGTTACACAATACCAGTAAAGTACTTAACACAGAACTGGCACAACTGCACCCTCATCATAGTACCAGTTATGGCTACAGGCTCCACACTCGAAATATTGCATACTTTGGGGTCATGCTCTACCTTATGGTCTTAATGCAATTCATTGTCATTTCATGTTTTAGAGACTAGCTTCTTATTTATAATACATTATTGAGTGTTCTTACTCTGTACCAGGCATTGTGCTGAGCTTGGGAACACAGAGATTAAAGACCTGGATTTCACCATTTATTTTCAGAGATGCATTGACTTTTGAAACCAGCAAACTGACTCTGTAATTTACCTTAGAACCTGAGACCCAGAGGGTGAAGTGAGTTGCTGAGTCAGGACCATCTTCCAGGCTTCCTAATACTCAACCCAGTCCTCTCTCCATCACATGGTGCCACTCTCAATAACACTCTCTCCAATTTGAACCTGGGCTGCAGATGGGGAGAGAGATGAGGAATGAGGAGGCAGAGTGAGGTCCCAGCCAATAGCCAAGAAAAGCAGAGGAGCTGGACATGCAGTAGGGTCTTCTTTTGCAGGAATTGACTAGCCTTTTCTGAGACTTGCCTCCTCTACCTGTCATCCTCTTCTATCCATCCTGTTTAACTTTGTCCCCTCTCTAGCCATAGAAGATTGTACCTGGATTGGACCCCCATTGGTCACCTGGAATAAACTCCAGGTGTTCTCCCAGAAGTCGGGCTGGGCTCAGCCTGAGCCAAGCCAGTTCTCCCTCCTGGTTATTTGGAATTAAGACAACAGAGGTTGGGACAACTAGCCACAGGCACCCAGGTTTGTGAGGTGAACTTAAATAAGGCTCCCAGGAAGCAAAGGGCTTTATTGAGGGAGGGGTACGCCTGTAAAGGGGGTGAGAAAGACTGTGTAGGGTAGGGAGGCACTGGGCCAAGATGGGAAGAGTCCAGCCTGAGCCCGATTCCAGGGGAACTCTAGAGCAAGAACTGTACAGAATGTCTCCTGCCTTGAGGATGAGAAGGATGGACTTTTGTCCCCCCTCGTCTTACAATCCCTGGCCAAGGAGTGCAGGGCATGACCTGTCAGGCATCTCCAGGAGAGAAGGTTGTAGTTGGCTAAGGACAATCCTCCAGAGAAGGGTACGCATGGGAGCTGCTACTAACTGATACCCACAGCAGCTGCAAGACGAGGGCATCAGCCTAACAAGGGGTGTCCGGGTGGCACAGTGATGGTGGTACAGCCACACTGGCCCATGCACCTCAAGATCTGAAGAAACTAGTCAGAAAAGTGAGAAGAGAGTGACAGACAAGTTCAGGTTAGAAGCAGAGGTTAGAAGCTTTGCAGTCTAAGGGAGGGAGAGGTCAAAGGAGGAGGGAAGGGAGAGCAAAGAGGAAGCGGACGTGGAAGGTGGGGGTGGGAGAGGAAAGAGGGAAGGGGTGGCTGTCCAGGTCAGGCTACCTGAGAACTGGATTCTGAGAAGTTAATGCACAAACATTTACTAAGCAGCACTTAGGCTGAGGTCAACACCTGGAAAAGAGGAGAAGAGAACAGGTCTGGGCAGAGGGAGAAGCCAGCTGAGCTGAAATTCCAGTCAGAGCCTCAGGCAACCTCCTAGAGAGCTCAGAGCTGGGCTGTCCCCTCTCAGATGTCCCAAGTTGGAGCAAGGGGAACAGGTCTTTATTGGATGTAGCTCCCTGCCTTGACTCCCTCAAGGCACTTCTGTCAACTTCTAGTAACAACTACACACTCGTGCACACACAAATTTTGTTTTGTTGTAAATTAGATCGGATGGATTTCTGTGCTTGCCTGCCACAAAATTATCTAAACAACTAACCCAGAATGTTTTGGTATAATTTACTCTAATGTAGATATGATGGGAAATACTAGACATTTCAATCTCTTTTTCACTCTGCAGTTCCAACTGTATAATTTCTATTACTCTATGCTCAAGTTCACTGACTCTTTCTTCTGTCATCTCCAATCTCAAGTTTCTTCAAAAAGTAATATTATCTTGGGCAGCACCTGTGGCTCAAAAGGGTAGGGCGCTGGCCCCATATGCCAGAGGTGGCGGGTTCAAGCCCAGCCCTGGCCAAAAACTGCAAAAAAGAAAAAAAAAAAAGTAATATTATCTGAACCAGACTAGTGCTTCTCAACTTAAAAAAAAAAAATTCTAACGGACTAAAATTGTTTGGACCATGGAAATTTTAAAATCTCTAATGTATTTCCAATTGTATTGTGAACCAATACTTTTAGAAATTAAAATAAAAGGGAATTACTAGAAAAATGATTACATCCCTGGTTATCATGGCAACATCTTAAGTTCTATACTCATTTCACCCCAAACTCTTTCTGGACTGGCATCAGTCCTGGGCCCCTATCTCTAGGTACATGGAATGAATTACAGCTCCGCTCAACTTAGCTCTTACATGTCAATTATAATGTGGGTGTAAACACATTTTAATATAATTGGCCTTCAAGGGATGCCACATTTTAGGAAGTCTTAACATGGTCCTAGAAGATCCTGAAGGTAGAGTTCAAGATCAGGTCCAGCTGCTTCTCCCACTCCAGCATCTCCGCCTGACCCATGCTCCAGGTACCCACACGATTTGCTAATCCCTGTGCATCTGAGCACCTACACGCTTCTGTGCTCAGCCTGTTCTGACTACGTGCAATGCCCTTTCCCGACTTTTTTACTTTTTGAGATTTTCGCCCTTCTCCTCCAACCAGTTAGATTTGATTTCCCCTTTCTTCAGATTTCTCAGTCCATTGCTTTTACCATGAGAGAGGCTGATAATTCATTCTGTTTTATGTTTCGGTTAGTTGTTGATGTATCTGTCTCTCCAGGATTACACAGCCCTGAGGGTCAAGATTTGTGTTTTAGGCATATGTGTGATTCTTCCATCCACCCCACCCTTAAGCCCCTAGAATAGTCCTCCTTTGTAGGGAGTTCATAAAGTTGGCGGAAATCAAATAGCTTAAGCCCAGAGGCTTCAGCATTCCTGTGTGCACAGCTGAGAGGCAGCCACATCCCCTTCTGGGAGTTCCCAGCCCCACAAAGAATCTACCAGGATTACCCCAAAAGAATAGGCCTGTATGGGCTGCTGGCTCCCCAGGGGCAACCCCAGGTGGGCTGGCAGGTGAAAAAGGCATAATTTATTTCCTGCGTAAATCCTTACAAAAAACACACACTGGCAATCTACCTAAAACCTGGTCCACAAAACTGTAAAAGGAGAACTGATTTAATGAACCCAAGGAGAGCAAAAAGGGCAGGAAGCTGAATACTAGCACTTTCATAAAGTCTAGACCCTTTGAAGTTTTTATCCCCAGAGAGGGAACAGTACCACTCAGAGATGCCCCAGAGGGCTCATCCTCCCTAGTGGAAGCTTTTAGCAATAATCCCTAGCGATACTGTGTCCCAGAAATTTGTCCTCTTAACGGTGCCAGATCCCAGGACAACTGTCATTTGTCCTTCATTCCCTTGGCGCTGTCTACCCACACACACTTAACAATTCTAAATAAAATATCTTTAATATACGAATTGAAGTGTCCCCAGTAGTTAAGGCTATTGGTAGGTATTTACACCTATGGACATAACAAGCCCAACTTTATTGAAGATGCTTAATGAACACTTACTATGTGCAAAGCCCTGCAGTAGACAATAGCAAGAAAATGAAAATGAACAAAAAGTTGTCCTTACCCTTAAATGGTTTACAAACTGGTGGAGCTTATTTCTAAAAGTTAGCATGCAAAAATTGACTTAAAGGAGGTAAAAGTAAGTTCCATAATAGTCTAAAAGGAGAAAGTGTCTAATATGACTCGTGTTTTTGGGGGGTTTTGCCTGTAGGTCAATCCTGTTGGTGCCCTCAAGATTTCTCTTTCTGGGGCAGCAGGCATAGTGGTAACAGCATGTGCTTAGGAGTCAGGCAGACCTAAGTTTGCATCTCAGCGTGGCCTCTTCTAGCTCTATGACCTTGGGCAAGTTAACCAATCTCATCTATAAAATGTGAATAATAAAAGTAATAGAATGGGTTTGTAGATTAAATACTACATAAGCCTCAGAAGTATCCCAGTAGGTGATTACTGTTAAAATAGTTTTACTGAGGAGTTTAGTAATTTGCCCATGAACACACAGTTAGCAAGCCTGACCTAGGAGCCTGCCCCTTACCACTCTATTCTGCTAAGTTGGCATGAATCGCAAAAGTGGTACATTGTTGTGTAGGACCTGTACTCATTGGTCAGGGAGGCAGGAGACTTCGACACACCATCACACCCTTTTCTCCTGTGAGAGCTGAGGATGTCTATAGACTCCTAGATGAAGAGGTGGGACAAAACCCCAGGTGGGGCAGTAGAGCCCACCAAGAGGGGGACAGACAGACGGGCAGAGCAAAGTGGACAGACCACCCCAGCAGCACTCTCATGCTCCAGCGTGGAAGATACCAGGTTCCAACACCTGGGATAAACGTTTGCATTCTTTTATTTTTTAATTTTTTTAAACTTCAGTTATTCTCTTACCAAATTGTGGTTTTATTATTTTTTATTTTTATTTATTTATTTATTTTCTTTTTTTGGAGACAGAATCTCACTTGGTTACCCTTGGTAGACTGCTGTGGATTCATAGCTCACAGCAACCTCAAACTCTTGGGCAGAAGAGATCCTCTTGCCTCAGTTCTTCTTTATTTTTATCTTTGCTCCTTTATTCTATGAATATTTACAGAACATCAACTATAGGCAAAACATTGACATAATCATTGAAGTAGTTTTTCATATTTAGTAGAGATGGGGTCTCACTCTTGCTCAAGCTAGTCTCGAACCTGTGAGCTCAGGCAATCCACCCAGTTCGGCCTCCCAGAGTGCTAGGATTACAGTCCTGAGCCACCATGCCGGTCAGCATTTGCATTCTTATTGGGGAACACTGAGGGACTTTGGCCTCCAGAAAATTACTTATGTTTTAATAAAATTTGCTTGTATTGCTATATGGTCAATATTTGTATAATAGAAGGAATTTTTTGTTGTTGTTTTAGGGAGGGGGGGTTGAGACAGAGTCTCACTCAGTTGCCCTAGAGTCCTATGGCATCATAGTTCACAGCAACCTCAAACTCTTGGGCTCAAGCAATCCTCTTGCTTCAATTTTTCATTTTTAGTAGAGATGGGGTCTTACTTGTAAGCTCAAGCAATCCACCCACATTGTCTTCCCAGAGTGCTAGGATTACAAGCGTGAGCCATCACGCCTGGCCATTGGAAGGAATGTTATGTGTAATATACCTGTTAATTTCTGCCTGGCTTTCGTGTCAATGAAAGTCAGACATTGAAAGACAGAATGGAGCAATTCTACCACAGTGTCTCTGTTAGTAGAATTAACCAAACCTGAGTGATGTGTCCATCACTGGAACCCATGGGTGAGAACCACATGGACTGATAGTAAGGTAAGAGCGATTCCCTGGATTCAAATTGGAGTGATATTAAAAAGAAGGAAAGGATGCCAGACAGGCAAAATGACAAATGCTATTAGTAGGAGGTGTGGTCTTTATTGAGAGCCTCTATTAGAAAGCCAGAGTTGCTAAGGGGAGGGTCACACCCTCAGATGGGTCTAGAATCCCTTCACTAAAAGGTCTCAAAGATCCTTTCCAGCTCTTAGTTGCAAAACTTGACAATGTATCTCCTATCTTTTGTCTATTATTCATGAGGATTCACGTTTACATTTTCAATATGCACCTTTAAATTGTGTTCCCTCAAATTCTGTTTTAAAATATTTAAACTGATATCCTTTGTTTCAAAATGATGTTTTCCCAAGAGAAGTCAAGCTGCCAATTCTGATGTAGTGGCCACCCATCTCTGGGGGAAGATAGACCAAATGTTTCTAGATCACTTTCCCTTCTGCGCATGGAAGTGCTTCCATTTCAAATCAATCTCTATCTGGCAGGGACAGCTAATGCTGTCCTTGCTCCATACTTTAATCACCTTGAGGTTACCTTTACAGATTAAAATCTTAGAGGATCCTTAGCGGCTCAGGACTTCTCCTGACTAAGCTTTCCTCCAGGTATCTAGTCAGCAGCTAAAATAACTCTAGGCCTCTTTCAGCAGAGAAGCATAGAACATAAAACACTGATTTCTGTTAATAATGGTTCCCCAATCTGGGTATCCCCCAGAATCACCTAGAAAGTTAACTCAATATGCCAGTTCCTGGGCCCTCACCTCAGACTCACCACATCTGAATCTTCAAAGAAGGAGATCCATGGATTTTTGTTTTTAAACATCCCCTGGGTGATTTCGATGTTATTACCCTCCACAAGCTCACCAAATGGGATTTAGGAGTCTCTGGTACACATAATCACACTGGACTTACTGGTGGCATGTCAAAAACACCAAACTGATGGGTAGAAAAAGTCGTCCAAAAGCTCTAGAACATTGAAATTTTAGGTATTATCTTAGGCAAGACATTAAGTTCTTTGGTCCTCAATTTTCCATAACATCTTGAAACTAAACCAGGTCGTCTGAATATTCCATGACTCTCTGTGCATAATAGCAGCATGGGGTGGGGGAGGGGATGAGAAACCAGCTTGAAAGTTTCAGATATCTTGGCCCGATACCACCTTCTTCATAATAGATGAGCTGTTTATTTTCATAATTCTAGGATAGCTCTAAGATAATAGTTAAGACTTAGACAATTCTTCAGGATCATCTGTGAAGATGTGCAGAGTGAGCAAGCTGAGGAAGATCACAATTTCCTGTTGACTTGGGTTTGCTGGGCTAAGTATCTGCAAGCAGCATTTGGTATGTTGGTGTTTAATGGATATGACATTTCACTGTACCAAATGGGAATGGAATATTTTTAGCACAGAATTCACCACGGTTTAGTAAAGAAGGACTAGTACTCTGAATGGAGTAGGAACAAGCAGAGATGCTATTTTTAAAGGCCAAATATAAAGATCTCATTCCCTCCACTATCACAAAATAATCATATATGCAATTATTTTCACCACAAAGCTTAAAGAACTTACTCTTTTCTACATCTCCTAAAAGACGGTATTCTGCCCAGGGCAATAACCCATTGCCTTCCACACATGATTCTTCCTGTCATGTCCTCAGCCATGACAGCTGCATCAAGATGGCACTGGGCCAATGAGCACAAGCTCTGAACTCTCCCCAGAACTACTGGGAAACAGTGGTTCCCAGTCTTTTTGCTGGGTATGGCTAATCCAGCAGGACCAATGTTGGAATTGTGAGCAAGTGGCACTCCACCATGAAAGGACAGACTGCCCTAGGGAAAAGTCAACACACAGGAAAATAGAGCCAAGAGCCAGAGAACGACAGATTATGAAAATATCACCTAAGTGTCTGGTCAAGGTATTTCTGAAGCTAGATGTACCTTTTTTTTTTTTCTGAGACAGAGTCTCACTATGTTGCTGTTGGTAGAGTGCTGTAGCATCACAGCTCACAGCAACCTCAAACTCTTGGGCTAAAGTGATTCTCTTGCCTCAGCCTCCCTATTAGCTGGGACTACAGTGCCCAACTATTTTTTTTTGTTTGTTTGTTTGTTTTGTTTAGCAGGCCTGGGCCAGGTTTGAACCCACCAATTCCAGTGCATTTGGCCAGCACCCTAACCACTGAGCTAAGGGAACCAAGCCTAGATGTACTTTTATATTTCAACTAGTTTAGTTCAGTTTCAGGGACTTACATTCTGTGCACCTATCTTTAGTAGGCTGAAAATGGTTGTTAATGGTTGAAAAAAATAATAGTATTTACCCCTACTGAGAGTTTGCTATGCACAGGACATGTGCTGGTTATTTTTCATGCATTTAGTCACTTCATTCTCCCAACAATGCTATTATTATCCTTATTTTCTAGAAAAAGAACTGACGTTTAGAAAGGTTTGGAAGTCTACACCAGGTCATATAGCCAGTAGATTTAGTAGATAGAAGAACCGAGTTTTAAACCCCTGTGCATCTGCAACTAGAGACTTAATGATCAGCTATATTTACATTGATTGTATCAGTCAGTGTAGGCTGCAGTATCTGGTAACCCTTTAGTAGCCCTCATATCTTAGTTGTTTAAAATAATGAAGATCAGGCTCAGGGCCTGTGGCACAAGAAGCCAAGGTGCCAGCCACATACACCTGAGGTGGTGGGTTTGAATCCAGCCCAGGCCCACCAAACAACAATGACGGCTGCAACCAAAAAATAACCAGGCATTGTGGCAGGCGCGTGTAGGCCCAGCTACTTGGGAGGCTGAGGCAGGAGACTCGCTTGAGCCCAGGAGTTGGAGGTTGCTGTGAGCTGTGATGCCATAGCACTCTACCCAGGGGGACAGCTTGAGGCTCTGTCTCAAAATAAAATAAAATAATAAAATAAGGCAGATTTACTTCTTATTTATGCTACTGAGAACTCCGTTTTAAGTCATCATAATCATTACACATTAACATATGCATTAATAGACTAGCCAGTATATAAAATCCCACATGTATTAAGTAACTATAGCAGGGGACAAAGTGACATTACAAAGTTTGTGCTGGGAAGTTGACACATGTCCTTCTTGTTCATATTTTGCTGGCTAAAGCAAGTCATATGGCCATCCCTAAAGCCAATGGGACAAAGAAATTTGTCATAGAGAAATCCTACTATGTGTTTGGAAGGTGGTAGAGAAAAGAAACAAATGTTTGTCAATGCCTTAATGAAAACCACACTGATATGATGCAATATGCAGGTTACAGGTGGGG
Source organism: Otolemur garnettii (assembly GCF_000181295.1). Lineage (NCBI taxonomy): Eukaryota > Metazoa > Chordata > Mammalia > Primates > Galagidae > Otolemur > Otolemur garnettii. The sequence continues at coordinate 38,907,005 of NW_003852403.1, forward strand.
CTGTTTTCTTCATGACTGTATCACCAACAAAGAGGCTCATATGCGGTAGGATCCTAACTCCTGGGTTGTGTACATGCATGAATATATGAATAAATGACAGAAAATACACTTAAAATGACAAGGAAACACCTTGATATGTAACCAGAAGGTGCCTTTGCTAACTTCTGCTTTCACCTGTATTACCAAGGGTAATCACAGTCGTAACAGGGAAGCTTGACAGATGTTTAGGAATTCTGTATCTGAAGGGCTCGGGAGGAATGGAATCTGCAAGTTGGAACCTGGAGCTCAAAGTTGTATTTGCATGGCACTTTATATAAGATTAAGAAATTATCAATTGTTCACTACAAAAACAGGGGCACAGGGTTGGAGGAGAATAAGAGTGGTCACTGATAACAGAGTGAGGAAAACTGCCACCTAAAGACAGGCAGGGGTAGATCAAAAGCAAACAAATTTAAAAAGTACTCAGAAAGCTGAGGCAGGAAGATCACCGGTAAGCCCAGGCAGTGGAGGTTGCGGTGAGCTATGACTATACCACTGTACTCTAGCCTGGGTGACAGCAAGATCCTGTCTCAAAAAAAAAAAAAAAAGAAAGAAAGAAAGAAACCACACCTTGAAACTGTAAAACTCTTAGCAGAAAGCACAAGAGAAAACTTTGTGATGCTGGTCTGAGCCCTGATTCCATGGATATAATACCAAAAGCACAAGCAACAAAAGCAAAAATAGGCAAGTGGGATTGTATCAAACTGAAACACTTCTGCACAGCAAAGGAAACAATCAACAGAGTAAAAAGGCAGCCTACACAATAGGAGAAAATATTGATAAGCGATATAGCAAATAAGGGGTCAATATCCAAAATACGTAAGAAATTCCTACAACTTAATATCAATAACTTGATTTTATTTTATTTTTTTAATAATAAACTGATTTTAAAATGAACTAAAGATTTGAGTAGACATTTTGCCAAAAAAAGATATATAAATGGCCAACGGATACATGAAATGATGCCCAGCATCACTAATCTTCAGGTAAATACAAATCAAAACCATAAGCTATCACTCCACACCTGTCAGAATGACTATTATCAAAAGAATAGAAGACAGTAAGTGTTGGTGAGAATGTGGAGAAATTGAAACTCTTTGTTGGAGAAAATGAAAAAAATGGTACAGCCACTATGGAAACCAGTATGGAGGCTCCGCCCAAAATTAAAAACAAAACTACCGTATTATCCAGCAATCCTCACTTCTGGGATTGTCTAAGAAATAATAAAATTAGGATCTTAAAGGGATGTTAGTACCCTAATGTTCATTGCAGCACTACCCACAATAGTCAATATACGGAAACAACCAAATGTCCATTGACAAAAGAATGGATAAAATAATTGTGGTGTATGTTAACACATACAGAAGAGTATTAGCCTTAAAAAAAAAAAGAAAGAAATCTTGCCATATCTGACACCATGGATGAACCTCCAGGCCACTATTCCAAGTGAAAAAAGCCAAAGAAAGACCAATATGCATGATTCCATGTCTATGAGGATCTAAAACAGCCAAACTCATAATCAGAGAGTAGAATTATGGTTTCCAGGGCTGGGAGAACAGGGAAATAGGGAGCTGCTAATCAATAGGCATGAACTCTCAATTATGCAAGATGAATAAGTTCCAGAAATCTGCTATACCATATTGTCCTTGAAATTAACAATACTTTGTTGTACATTTAAACATTTGCTAAAAGGGTTGATCTCACATTAAGTGCTCTTCCACAATCAAATAAAATTTTACAAAGAAGTAAACGGGCTGGCCATGGTGGCTCACACGGGTGGATTGCTAGAGCATAAGAGTTCAAGACCAGCCTGAACAAGAACAAGACCCCTTCACTACTAAAAATAGAAAAACTAGCTGAATGTTGTGGCTGGTACCTGTAGCCCCAGTAACTCTGGCAGAGGTAAGAGGATCTCTGGAGCCCAAGAGTTTGAGGTTTCTGTGAGCTATGAGGTCATGGCACTCTACCCAGGGCAACAGAGTAAGATTCTGCCTCAAAGAAAAAAATAAAAAAATTAAAAAATAAATCAGAAGTAAATTAACTTTTTATAGAACCCTATAAAGACTCTGGATTTTTTTTTTTTTTTTTTTTTTGCAGTTTTTGGCCTGGGCTGGGTTTGAACCCACCACCTCTGGCATATGGGGCTAGAGCTCTATTCCTTTGAGCCACAGGCACCACCCAAGGCTCTGGATTTTTGATTCACAAAGTTCCACAGGAAGATACAGGAATTGGTCAAAGAACCCTACATGGAGGAGTTAGACCCATAGGTCCCCTCTGCTGCTTGACACAATTAAGTAGAGCCCCCCTCACCCTATCACTACCGTAGTCAGGAAACTAGGGCTTTGATCCGTGGGGAAACTGACCAGAAAAGTCCTCAGGTTTGAGGACACCAGGCACAGTAGAGAGCAGCATAAAGCTCTGGTCTTAAACAGCCAGAAATGGATTCTCTGGCTCGGCGCCTGTGGCTCAAGTGGCTAAGGCACCAGCCACATACACCTAAGGTGGCGGGTTCGAATCCAGCCTAGGCCCACCCAACAACAATGATGGCTGCAACCAAAAAAAATATATATATATAGCCAGGCATTGTGGTGGGCACCTGTGATCCCAGCTACTTGGAAGGCTGAGGCAGGAGACTCGCTTGCACCCAGGAGTTGGACAAATGGGCTCAGTTGTGAGTTGCTGTGAGCTGTGATGCCACAGCACTCTACCTAGGGGGACAGCTTGAGGCTCTGTCTCAAATAAGAAAAAAAATGGATTCTCTAAAAGCCTGCATACCAAACAGTGGAACCCCCAGTCCTCTTCCTTCACCCTGCTGTAGGGTAGAAAAAAGACAGTTGTAGGCTCCCAAGGTGTCATAAATTTTCTTCCTCAAACCTTTCTTAAGAAATTACTACAGGATGTACTTTCCCAAAATGAAGGAGCAAATCAAGATAAAGAACAACTTAGGATTGAGAAAACATGACTCAACACAAGTGAGAAGTAGAGAAATTCTGAGGATGATGGCAGAGGGCACTTCCAGGATGATTGCTGAGCAGCCGGCAAAGATGGCAAAAGAACCAGGGGACACAGGCCAGTAGAGGACTCCCGGAAGGAGGTCCTGAGAAAAAAATAGAGCTGACAGATTATTTGATATATTTTTGTATTGAAAGCCTTTTCGAGGATTTGAAAATTAGCAATGGATACACAGAAAACTAAGCAAGTGAAAGAACAATTATTAACAAGAGAATAAAGAACTTGTACAATTAGAAAAACTAAGCAATTATTAGTAGGGACCAATATTCAGATGTTTATGGTAATATGAACACAGAATATTAATTTAACAGAAATTTTTTAATTACAGCTAATACTTATGGAACACTTGGGATGTGCCAATGCAACTGCTTTCCGTGACTTCACTCACTCAATTATCCCTCAATCTTTGTGCTATTATTGGCAATGACCTACTTTACAGGTAAGGAAACTAAAGCACAGAGAGTTTAAGCCCTTTGCCCAAGGTCACACAGCTAGAATTCAAACATAGGCAGTCTGGATCCAGAGCCCCTGCTGTTTACAGTATTGTGCCACCTCATGCTCTAGCCACACAGGAAGAGAGAAGAAAATGGGAGTGGAGGGGCAGTTAAGAGGTTGTATGGGAGAAAGTTAAATCCTCATTTGCCCTAACAATAAATCAACATACGCATATCTAGAACATATAAAGCAAGACATTTTCACCTATTTGTACTACTCCATTTAGAATTCAGAAGTATACAGTCCATAGCTTTAGAAGCATCCAAGCAGCTGGAAGTGGTTGCCCCAGGGGAAGGAGATAAGGAAGGGACAGGGCAGGAGACTGCTATTTTTACTGGAATTCCTTTATTTGATTTTCAGAAATTATTTTCATATAATACTTGGATAACCTTTTTAAAGGGAAGTATTCCCCATAATGGAGATTAAAAGGAGCTAAGACCCTTCCCAATTCTACCCCAGCCATCTCTTGGGGGTATCACTGTTGGGTTGATGAAGGTTTTCTTGCTTCACCCTCCTAAAACTAAGGCCAAAATGTCCCACAGTCATCAGGGATGTGAGCCAGATGTTCATGTTTATAATATTTGCATTCATGTGGGGACAAAGTACAGACCACTTATAACACACTCACCTCCTAGAAGGCTCTTCCATGGTAAGAAGAAAGGGTAGGTGGCAAGAGGATCCTCCCAGAAGAATGTCCCAGGCTCCCCACTACCAACCTGCACTTGTGTGCTTGAAAGGGCCAGAGAGAACAGCCCAAGACCTTCAGGAGCTATTTATGATAAAATAAAATTTGTCATGTACCATGTATTACTGATCCCCGATAACCTAGCATGTTTGGGGGTATCTAAACCCGGTCTCCTTTATCTCTAGGTACCACTGTCAGTCTAACAGTATCCTTCCAAATCTTCTCCCCTCCCAGTTTAAAGGGTCAACCTGATACCATTGTTTTACTGCAATTCGCAGCCACAAGTTTAAGGATGTTATTTCTGGTGAATCTAAATAATACTTATTACACTATAGCAAGTGGCTTTGTGTTTAGGGGCCCCTAAACAGGAACAACCACAATTGTGGAGTGGGGGGAGCAAGGTCAAGAGATATGACCATCTGACAGCAAATCGAATGAGAGTCAGGGCAGAATTGATGAGCTCAGATATTTTCTGACCATGTCTCTTGGCCCTTCCCAGAAACAATCCATTATCTATTATGATGGATGCCAGAATCATTGACCCAGGCATGTTAGATAAACTCTACCTGGAATCTGAAACATGGCACCATGCCACACTTCTTAATAACAGGAGGGTTGGGTGCCTGTTAAACAATGCTGAGGAAGGGCAGCTGGAGGGCGAGAACGTCAGCCTTTTGGGGGGAGGGGTACATGACCCAATGGTTAACAAGCGGAACAAGTCTACGTGGCCAGCTGGCCCAAGCAAGTGACCACAGTGCCCATGGACTCTACCAAGGACATCCACACTCCTGGAGACTGGGATCACAAAGGGTGGTTGATCTTCAGAAAAGGTACAGCTGATGTGCATGGAGGTTTGTGGGGGAAAAAGTGGTCAGCAAGATTGTTCTGGAGATTCCAAGAATATAGCTCAAAATTTTAAGGTGATACCAAGGGGCCACCAAGATTCTAATAATTAGTTTTGCTGAATAAGGTTTGTCAAGGTCCTGCCTGAGCTGGATGTTAAGAAAGGGGGTAGGGGCCAAAGGAAGAAAAAGTATGAAAGGGAAGAAAAAATTTAAAAAGCATCTGGGCTTGGTGCCTATGGCTCAAGTGGCTAAGGCACCAGCCACATACACCTAAGGTGGCAGGTTCTAATCCTGGGCCTGCCAAACAATAATGATGGCTGCAACCAAAAAAATAGCCAGGCGTTGCGGCGGGTGCCTGTGGTCCCAGCTGCTTGGAAGGCTGAGGCAGGAGACTTGCTTGAGCCCAGGAGTTGGAGTTTGCTGTGAGCTGTGATGCCATAGCACTCTACCCCGGGGGATAGCTTGAGGCTCTGTCTCAAAAATAAATAAATAAATAAATAAATAGAAAGCATCTGGATTTGGTATTCTAAATAGACTGTACTCAGCGGAAGACAGACCCCATAGTCAATCCCTCTTGAAGCTTTTGTTCTCTGAAATTGACTCTGGAGAGACTGGATTCCTCCCCCAAAGCCTGTTCATTCCAAGAGGAACAGTAAGAACAGTAGTCATGCATGTCAACTTCAGATCATGTAAACCTAAAGACTGAGACAGATTCCTAAGGATTCAGCCAAGATATCAACAATTAATTCAATTCAGCACGAACAATCACCCACCCTTTCCTGCATGCCACAACAGATTTACCAGGGCATTGCCTATATTGCCAAGGCCCACCACCTCCAAAACAAAAGTGGGGGATAATACCGTAAGCTCTCTGCTCTCATCTTCCCCACAGGATTCTGCTCTCCAGCCTCTTAGCAGGAAGGTCAGTGTTCCGACTCAGGTGACGGTGAGCAGGTAAGGGTTGTTAGTGCAGTGAGAGAGCTGGCTTCACACCAACACAAATGGCCTCCCTTTTCTCTTTGGTTAAGGGCAGGGAGGCTGAGTGCAGTTAAATGCTACTGCCCTTGAACACTGCAAGACTCACATAGCCTGTGTGTAGAGTCTTAGTAAGTACCAAGTACCACTGCAAGTTGTCAAGTACTTGAGTACTTGAGGTGACTGTCCCAGGAGGCCTGGGAAGACGCTCAGATGCTCAAAGGAAACTTATATTTTTTGATCAAAGGTGTTAAGTCTAACCAGGCAATGTTAAGTGCAACCAGGCACATTGTTGCTGTCAATGTGTTCCCAGCCCTTCCACTGGCCATACAAATTTAAGAAGGTTCTCGTTTTTTCTATTCAATTCCTTCCTCTCCTGCAGCCCTCCCAGCAGAGCCCTGTTTGGGGGACTCCTAGGAAGCAGAATAACACAAAGTAGTGCACAGATTAGATTGAGGAGGACATCAGAAGGCGCTTTTGGAAGAGAAAGACCCAGAAAGAGCTGCATACGACAGTGGATGGATGGGCAAAAACATGGGGATTTTAAGACATGTTTCTGTGGGGTACAGCCCTTTTATGATGTTTTTTAAAATGTTGCTGGACTGTTTGTTCATTTGGTGCGAGTCTTTGAGAATGGGCCCTGTGAATCATCGCTTCAATAGAATTAGAGAAGAGACTAACATAATTCTGCTTCTTCCTTCAAATGACTATTTGCATAATTTGAGCAGGTTATCCTGTGTATCTCATGAGAAGCATGGAAAATTACCTAACTTACAGAATCTCAAATTACCAGGAACCAAACAAATCAAAATCCAAATATTTACCAAAACACTGCTGTTTCTGATCTTTGTGCCCATGTCAATTGTACCAAAAACTTTCTGGAATCATCTTTGCTGCTTGAAAACTGTTAGGAATGTTTTCTCTCCAACTCTCTGGGAAAGTTTCTTATTCTGGGGGCGTTTTCCTTTAGCATTTCTTTACAAGGCCCTAGGCTGTCTTCTAAAATCTCTCCCTGTGGACCAGACTCATTAGGTTGACATTTTCTATGTTGATGTCTCCCCCATGTGACAGAATAGGTGTTCTGTGTTCGGTTCTTTTTTGTGTGCTAAAGGGATCCTTTGAACTTCTAGATCTGGAGGCCTTTAAAGAAGAAAACCATTGCGCGGTGTTATTTTAGCCACAAGGCCAAGAGGTGTTTAGATAACTGTTACAAGTGGATATACGTAGACACCAGAGTAGTAGGTATGGCGTCAGGAGTAGCTGTTCCTCCTAAGGAAGGATAAAAAAAAAGAGGAAACATTAGTTGGAGGAAATCTCTATTAACAGAAAGAATTTTGATGTCTGAGCTGCAACCTCAGCTGTCTCTCTCCCTGACCTTTTTTCTCCATTGAAGGAGGATAGATGGCAGCGATAACTTAGAAGAGCTGGGATTTATAGGGGAAATTGCTGCAGAAGCTGGCTATGGAGAGGGCGCCAAGGAAACAGGTCCCCACGTAACCATAGTGACAGGCTGAGGAAGAAAGGGATGGGTGGAGAGAGGGGCAGACAGCCAGCAGGGACAGAGGAGAATGACAGGAGCTGAAAGTAGTTAGCTGAAGCTAAATTCAGTTTGGTTTTGTTTTTGTTTTTTAACAAAGACAAATTAATTTCTAAGTGCAATTAATTAGGAAAACAGGCTGTATGTTATATTCTGGGTTCCTTTTACATTTTAACAGGAGTTTAAGTATTTCTTTAGAGTTCAGCTACTCTAATAAAACAAGACTATGGGCAGTAGAAAGTTGTGTTTCGAGTTGGGAATGGATGTAGAGAGGGTTGGAGGGGAAGGGAGGCTCTGAGTTTCCAAGAAGCTGACACCAGCCTCATCTTGGGTGGACACAGCACTCGGCTGCCTCCTAGTGGCAGCTGCCTCCAATGAGTAGGGAGTAATTAATAGGAAGAGATTCCACTGGCTAATGCGGAAGTAGAAAAACCAAAGTCATGAGCGTACACATATGGCCAGATTTTGCAACTAAAAACACAGAGTGCTCTGTTGAATTTGAATGTCAGATAAACATGAATAATAGTTTAGTATTTGTTTGCTCCATGGCAGTCCTAATAAAGGTGGCACACCCTGATTAAATTCCCTGCTCCTGCTCTCTCACCCTCTGTGTACTTTAAAAAGAAAGGAGGGAGGGTAAGAAGGAGGGAGAAAGAAAGGAGGGGGGATTTGAACCCTAAATGGTATTTTCTCTAATTATTCATCCACACCTTTTTTTTTTTTTTTTTTTTTTTGCCTCTCTCTCTCATCTGTCTCTCTTTTAACCATTACAGGGACACTCTGTGTAACTTATTCCCTATAAAATGTCTTCAGAAAATCAAAGCAGAACCAAGCCACACACAATCAAACCAAACTTCTCTCATTCCTCCAAAGGTCTCCCCTGGGGCACTAAAGGTGCATTCTGACGCCCTGCTGCAGCCTAATCCAACAGCCCCCGCCTCACTATCTTACTTACCTGCCAGCTGACCTCACCTACGAACTCTGAACTCCCTGATTGCTCCCTGATTTTCTTCAGGTTCTTGTCTATGACTGATGCACAATTCTTTTCTTCTTTTCTTTTTCTTTCTTTTTGAGATAGAGTCTCACTTTGTCACCCACGGTAAAGTACTGTGGCATCACAGCTCACAGCAACCTCAAACTCTTGGGCTTAAGTGATTCTCTTGCCTCAGCCTCTCAAGTAACTGGAACTACAGGTGCCTGCCACAGTGCTCAGCAATTTTTAAAGACGGGGTCTCACTCTGGCTCAGGGTGGTCTCAAACTCACGAGCTCAGGCAATCCACTCTCCTCAGCTTCCCAGAGTGCACAATTCTTAAAGTATCTCCTAATCGTGTGCTCTGAAACTGGTGTCAGTAAATCTAGTTACAGTAACATATCAAAGAGGTGTTTTACAAAACAACTCAATGTCTGTGGTTCAGTGCTTGGTGTATGGTGATGGTGCTCTTATGGCTTTTCCTTGCAGGCCAGCCCAACTCCAGGTGAGGCTGGATGATCCCAGCCCCAGAGCCCTGTCTCCCAGCCCCAAATGAACACCACTGGAGAAAAATCCAGAAGTGAAACATTAGCTTTTGTCAAACTTTAGTCAGGCCTTTAGTTCTGCTTAAAGCCCTCTACCACTCTCCTATGGCATTTAGAACAAGACACAGAATGTTTGCAATGGCCTCTAAATTCTGTAGGACATTCCTCTACCCACACATCCCACCTTATTCCTTGCTCACTGCTCTGCATCACATGGAATCCCTTTCTGTTCCTGGAAGATACCAGACATTTTTCTGCCTCAGGATCTTGTACTTGCTTTCCCTTCTGCCTGGAATGTGGATGCAGGTTCCCTTACCCAGCTCTGTGGATGCACAGATCATTCTAATCCTTCATGACTGGGTTCTGAGTTTCTACTGTGTTTCCCCGAAAATAAGACCTATCTAAAAAATAAGCCCTAGCAGGATTTCTATGCATTTGTTAAATATAAGCCCTACCCCGAAAATATGACCTAGTGATGGGTGTGGCTCTGCTGCGTACCTGCATAGCCACGGCATGCATTTCAGTGCGGAGCAGTAAGGAAGACTGGAATACCTTTTATGTGCCACAGCTCCTTTCTCTGAGCCATTCGCACTTGCACGGGTGTGCTTGTGCACGTGTGCTAACTGTGGTCGCAGGCATCCTATTGCGCACATGAAAACAGCTAGGGGAAAGGAGTTCACACATCACTAGTGCCAGCCACACCAACAAGGTCAGCTCCCCTTGTCAGGTTCCAGAAGAAGATGACTTAACTGTATTTGAATAAATGTAGATTGTTGTATTTACTTAATAAAAATAAGACATCCCCTGAAAATAAGCCCTAGTGTGTCTTCTTGAGAAAAAATAAATATAAGACAGTGTCTTATTTGGGGGGAAACACGGTAAGAACTATACCTTGAGATCTGTGCATGTTACTGCATGCATATTGTGCCTCAGTAAAGGCTAAAACATGAAACAATTCACTAACATATCGCCTTTTCAAATTTCCTTCCTGACAATGATCATAATCTGTAATTGTCGTATTGACTTACTGACTTATTTATGGTCTGTCCTCCGCCTAGGTCAGAAGTTGGCAAACTATGGCCACTAGCCAAATCTCACCACCATCTGGTTTTGCAAATACAGACTCCGTGGAACACAGCCACGCCCAAGCTATGGTCTGTGGCTGCTTTTGCTGGCCTACAAAGGCAGAGTTGAGTAGTTGTGACAGAGATTGCACAGCCACATAAAACCTGAGATACTGGGCGGCACCTGTGGCTCAGTGAATGGGGCGCTGGCCCCATATACCGAAGGTGGCAGGTTCAAACCCAACCCTGGCCAAAAACTGCAATAAATAAATAAATAAAATTTTGAAGAAAAAAAAAAAAAAAAAAACCTGAGATACTTACACTCTGGCACTTTCCAAAAAAGAAGAAGAAAGAAGGAGGAGGAGAAAGGAAGAAAGCTTGAAAACCCTGTCTTGGAGTGTAAGTTTCATGAAGGCAAGAACTATGTACGTCTTTGTCACTTGATTTTTCAGGAGCCAAAACAGCGCCTGGCACAAACTCAGCAACCACTCAGTGAATGCTGGCTCCTCTCTGCCCCTACCCACATACTCCCCCAGTGCCCTTCCCCTCGTCTGGTCCTGGCTCCCAGCCACCTGCCTGCAGGCTGTAGGGTCTTGCCATCTGCCAGGCCCTTCTAGCTCTGCCTCCTTGCTCTGTGTCACAAAACTGGTGCTACTTGTACCCTGATGCTGAAAATCCATCTAAGCATAATGAATAATCCTGTAACACAAAAGCTGCCTCTGGTATTTTAGAATTAACCTTGTCTCTGTCACCACTGAAAGCATGCCTATCTTAAAATCTCATTCTTCTATCATTCAGCTTGTTGTCAACATAGTAATGTAGCTCTCTTGCTGTTATAAAAATGATGCATTCCCATTACACAAAATTTTGAAAATAAATAAAAACCCAAAGACAACCATTTTAACACTTTAAAAATATTTTTTTTTTTTTTTTGCTTTCGAGACAGAGTTTCATGCTGTCACCCTTAGTAGAGGGCTATGGCATCATAGCTCACAGCAACCTAAGATTCCTAGGCTCAAGTGATTCTCTTGCCTTGGCCTCCCAAGTAGCTCAGGCTGGTCTCAAACTCCTGAACTCAGGCAATACACCCGCCTTGGCCTCCCAGCGTCTGTAACATTTTAGTGTAGTTTCTTTTTAAAAATACACCTATGCAAAACAACAAAAAATGGCTAAAAACAATTCTCTTCCTTGTATTATGATAAGCATTTCTTATGCGTTCTTGATAAATCATTATTTTTAGTAGCTGCATAATATTACATTTGATGGATATAGTCATTATTCCTATTATTGCAAAATATTTATTATATACCCAGATCTTTATAATAAAAAATAATACGGCCATGATCATTTTTTGTCCCTGATGATGTGACCTTTTTTTTGAGTTCAGATAAGTCTTGTTATTTTCACTTCTTAAAAGACTTGAAACTTCTGGATAAAGATCTTGGAATAATTGTATTCAGAATCTTCTTTCCTGTGCTCCAAATCTATAGAAAGAAAAGAAGAGATATTGAATATATTTTTTTACACCTCTCTCAAGATACAAGAAGAAAATTTCAATGCTCAAAACAGAGAGTAAAACCTGAACAAGAGGCCAGTGTAAAACCACAGGAACAAATGGTGGGGCTGGAGCCTCCCAGCAGCAGCCGCCTGAGCAGGGCCTCCTGCCCCAGAGCTGTGGGCTACAGAGCTGCACCCACACGTCTGGAATCGTGACAGAAATGCCCAACTCGCTCAGTGTCCCAAGCAGAGTCCTGTTCCTGGTGCTGGGGAGAAAAACCTTTCCTTAGCCCTCTTGGATTCAGTGACCTGAGGCTTGTGAATTCAAACTGACAAAAGATGGATTAGCAAGAACAAAGGAAGCCCTGGTGTTTAACAAGCAATGTGGGGCGGCGCCTGCGGCTCAGTGAGGCCCCGTGTACTGAGGGTGGCGGGCCAGACTGCAACGACAACGCTCAGTGTGCACACACCGGAGAGCTCAGGGGCGCCCTCGCTCGCAGGGCGGGTTAGAATTTGGGCTTATATAGCGAACATAGCAAGGGAAAGGAAAAGGGAAAAAGACTCCTGTGAGGAGAGCAAATCGGTTTCTTCAGGAAGGAAAATGGATTTTTAGGAGGACACGTGAGAGGTGAGAAAGCTGGTGATGAGGCGTCTGTGCAGGAGCTGGGGGTCTTTCTCTTCCTTTCATGGCAGGGACTCTCCTGGGAAAGAGGATTTGTGGTCGCCTCCTTCCTAGAAGTTGCTACTTTCAATCAAACCAGGGAAGCTCCAAGAAGTCCTGTTTTTCTGTATCTATTCAATCGCTGAAGTCTTTAATTTAAAATAATCTTTACGACTCGGCGCCTATAGCTCAACAGGCTAAGGCGCCAGCCACGTACACCTAAGGTGGCGGGTTCGAGTCCCCAGCCCGGACCGCCAAACAACAATGACGGCTGCAACCAAAAAATGGCCAGGCGTTGTGGCGGGCGCCTGTGGTCCCAGCTACTTGGGAGGCGGAGGCAGGAGACTCACTTGAGCCCAGGAGTTGGAGGTTGCTGTGAGCTGTAAAGCCATAGCACTCTACCCAGGGGGACAGCTTGAGGCTCTGTCTCAAAATAAATAAATAAATAAATAATCTTTACACCAGAAGGTGTGGTGGCTCACACTAATCCTAGCACTTCGGGCAGCCAAGGCAATTGTCTGAGCTCAGGAATCTGACCAACTTGAGGCTTCCTCTCTTAAAAAAAAAACCTAGCCAGGGCTTGGTGCCTGTAGCACAGTGGTTACAGTGCCAGCCACATGCACCAAGGCTGGCAGGTTCAAACCCGGCCTGGACGAGCTGGACAGCAATGACAATTGCAACGAGAAAATAGCTGGGCATTGTGGTAAGCACCTATAGAACCAGCTACTTGGAAGGCTGAGACAAGAGAATTGCTTGAGTCCAAGAGTTGGAGATTGCTGTGAGCTGTGACACCACAGCACTCTGCTGAGGGCAATGGAGTGAGGCTCTGTCTCAAAAACAACAACCACCAAAAAACCCAGCCAGGCATTGAGATGGGCGCCCATGGTCCTAGCTACTCAGGAAACTGAGGCAAGAGGATCACTTGAGCCTAGGAGTTTGAGGTTGCTGTGAGCTATGATGCCATAACACTGTACTCAGGGCACAGAAATTATAAGAACTCTCTCACAGACAGTACCATGTGAGTTAGTGTATTAGTTCTGATGCAAAAGCCACACTTTTCTCATGCCAAGATTTTCAGTTAAGATCTTTTCTGCTTCTCTATCAATGTTTACTTGATCTGCTATGCTTCTCATAGCCAAGGATTTAGACACATAATTCAACAAATTTTTTTTGGGGGGACAGAGTCTCACTATGTCACACTCAGTAGAGTGCTGTGGTGTCACAGTTCACAGCAACCTCAAACTCTTGGGCTCAAGTGATTCTCTTGCCTCAGCTTCCCAAGTAGCTGGGACTATCCACCATCCTCAGCGTGTATGGCCAGCACCATAACCACTGTGCTACAGGCGCCAAGCCAATTCAACAAATTTTTGCATATTTGCATCAGTTCTGCTTGTTACTGGCTGTCCTAACCTCTCATCATCAGTGATGCTTTCTCTCCCTTCAGAAGAATATTTAATCCATTTGTACACTGCTGTTTTCTTCATGGCATTCTCCTTATAAATTTGAACTAACATGTCCCTATCTCACTTCCACTCTTGCCAAGTTTAGTAAGAAACTTAACGTTTGTTTGTTGCTCTAATTGAAGGTCTGACGTGGTTGCGATCGCACACAAAAACATGCAACAACAATAATGAACACCATTCAGCAAGATATCGCCACACATTGACATGAACATAACTGTGAGATGCTGATATACTGAGGTTATGAAACTGTACAGGGCTGCCAGTGAAAGCCCATAGTGGCAAGTCTGAGAACTTAATGGTCAGACCTCACAGGTTGGGTCTAGTCAACCCATAAGATCAAGGCCAAGGCAGCCAAGAAACCGTCTCATGGGCTAGGGAAGTGTGGGAGAAAATTCCCATGCAATATATGCTGTACAGAAAAGTTAAAAGACACACTTGGCACAATGAAAGTCACAAATAAGAGATTTATATCCTGAAGTGACAGAAGAATCTGAAATGAATCTGTTTAAAATCTTCAAGAAAGCCACAAGGTGCTCCTCTATAATCCCAGCTACTTGGGAGGCTGACGTGGGAGGGTCACCTGAGTCTAAGAATTTGGCCATGGGGTAACATGGCCAAAACTCATCTTTCAAAAGAAAAATCTTTAAGAAACAAACACACAAACAAAAAAATTGAGTAGGACATTTTGAAATTAGAATAGGTAAACAATAAAAAGGACATCAAAAACTTATCCTCCCCACAACTTAAAAAAAAAAAAGCCATCTTAAAGGAACTGTATTTCACTACACTGACAGAAGAGGGTGATCTTGAACTAGGTAGATTATTCTACATTCATAAAATGCCATGAAAGGAAATGAAATATCCTAAATCCACACAAAGCTACTTTAAAGGGGATAAATGAGGATCAAAGCATTTTTGCTAAAGGCCAGGCATAGTGGCTCACACCTATAATCCTAGCATTCTGGGAGGCTGAGGTGAGTAGGTTGCCTGAGTTCGAGACCAGCCTGAGGAAGAGTGAGACCCAGTCTCTAGAAATAGCTGAGTGTTGTGGCAGGTGCCTGTAGTCCCAGCTATTCAGGAGGCTGAGGCAAGAGAATCGCTTGAGCCCAGGAGGTTGAGGTTGCTGTGAGCTGTGATGACACAGAACTCTACCAAGGGCAGCAAAGTGATATTCTGTCTGAAAAAAAAAAATATTTCAGCTGATAAAATTCTTCAAAAAAAGCAACCATGCAGCAACCTCAAAACATAAAATTTCAAATATAGTTGGTATCTTCAAATGTCGTGCCCAGGAATCTCTCAAAGGGCATATCGGTAGATAAGTAAATTCAAAGAGGAGTCCTTTTATTGAAGAGCTGGCAGATGACTACCTCAGTGTCCCAACATGGGGTTTTTGAGAGCAGCCCAGAGTGCTTAAGGGGTTGGGTTTTTAAGATTTTAAGGTTTGGTCTGCATCGTGGTTGGCACGCAGGCTGCCCAGGTACATTCAGGTAGGTTAGCAAGCATTGTACAGAAGCAGAATCTTGCGGTTAATTAGTCATATATCTTTATTTGAGTACTTTCTCTATCTGGTATTTCTTAAAGGTCAGTCTGGGGACAGCTGGTACTTCCTGGTCCATTTCTCAGGGGACTTAGTCAAGCAAGAAGTCAGTGAGTGCTTTCCCATCTATCTTGGGAGTAAACCAACCTTACTCCATTTTGTTGAGGGCTTGCAGCCTAGAAATTTGCCAGGAGTAAACTGGTATTTCTCTACCTTAGTCTAGGCCTAATACAAACAAACATTTGGAAGTGCTAAAACCACTTTGAATCAGAAATTCAAAAACCAAGAACAGAAATGAATAAAGTAACAGATAAATACATAAATTGATTGATATGTTAATTTATTGAACTCAGGAAAGAAAAGATAAAACTCAGGAAGGCTATGTTACAAGTTCCCAATGTAGAATAAACTGAAATGAAATTTTAAGAGGAGAGGCAAGAATCCCAGAAGACATGTGTGAGTAAAACCGTGAACCAAAACCTATGGCTGGGTGAGGTGGCTCACACCTGTAATCCTAGCACTCTGGGAGGCTGAGGCAGGTGGATTGTTTGAGTTCATGGGTTCAAGAACAGTCTAAGAGCAAGATCCGGTCTCTAGTAAAAAAGTATAAAAAACTGAGGCAAGAGGATCACTTGAGCCCAAGAGTTGGAGCTTGCTATGAGCTATGATGATGCTCAGGCTGGTGTTAAACTCCTGAGCTCAGGCAATCCACCTGCCTCACCTTCCAGAGTACTAGGATTACAGGTATGAGCTGCCACACCTGGCCCTTAACCTTAACCTTAACTCTTATTTTATACACAAAATGTATTTAAAATGGATCATAAACCTAAAAATAATATTTAAAGATACAAGGAGGACTTGAGGGAGATGAGTGGTAGATAACAAGGATAAGAGAGAGGAGGTCGAATGAAGACGTACTGGGATATTTACAAGAAGAAAATCCAGCTTCCTAACATAATCATATATTATACTACCTACAATATTACACAGAGACCAGTGAAAAGAATCACAAGCCTGAGCTATTGTTTTTAAGAAGTCTGACATTTTATTTCTCCTCTTCACAGTAAAGGGTCACCAACATTGCAAGTGTCAGAGGATTGACAGAAGCACCCATTGAATTTATGGAGCAGTTTTTAAAGTTTGATCATGAGCACATGTACTTCACAGAGCTGACGGCCCAAAGTTCTGAGCATCAATCAGACTTACCTCATACTTTACTCCTTTAAAGAGTGAGATGACACTGATCAACATAATCAAAATTTGGACTCTTCCTTCCTTTTTTCGAGCAGTTTCAGGTTCACAATTGAGAGGAAGTACAGACATCTCCCGTGAACTCCACGCCACAGAAAACAAACACCACTTGAGGTTGTATGTCAGAATCCTGAGAAACGTGGCTTTAGATGTCTTCCTTCCGGAACATTGTGTTTTCTTCTGAAAGTTGTTTCAAAGACCATGATGAATTTCTGTTAATTTTTCAGTTCTTCTACCCAGGAACGAACAGGGCAAATTGAAAATTCTAACTTATGTGAGAGGCAAATCAGTACTTCACCCAGGTAAACTCTCGCCCTACCAAAGGAGAGACAGACAAGCTTTCTGTCTCTAGGCCACCTCCTCCCTGTGAAAGTTCTGGATATGTGAGTTATTTCAGGGCCGACCGCCAACTCCCTGCCTGTGTGGCCCCGGCCTGTTTCTTGTCCTCTGTACTCTGTAACACTCAAGCTTCTGTAAACAAAATGAAAGTCACGACCAAGCTGCAGCATCAAGTCACACGTTTTACTTCTGGTCTTCAGTTCCCTCTAAATAGCTGGCATCCAGAAATTTCTCTTATTTTCATACAAGCTGAATTATGCATTGAACAAAATGTTAGCCTTGGGCAGTGCCTGTGGCTCAAAGGACTAGGGTTCTGGCCCCATAGGCAGGAGGTGGAGGGTTCAAACCCAGCCCCGGCCAAAACCTGCAAAAAAAAAAAAGTCAGCCTTATGTTGTCCATCATTTCTAACTCTTTTATAACTGAAGAGTTTTCACTTAACAGTCCACCATATTGCCTGTGAAAGGAGCCCTAACCTTACATATTAACATGTAAATAGAATTTATAAACTAGTTGATTGAGAGATATCAGAAGACCCCATGAAACTGCCAGCTTCCCGATCAGGAGCTCTATAATCTTCACCAGCCAACAGCAAGAGAAATGTCATGTAGAACTGAAGATAGACCTCTAGTTTAGCAATAAATTCATATTGTTCCAGTTACATATATCTCAAAGACAAGGGTGTACTTCAGCGTAGAAAGTCTTGATAGATATTACTCTATATATTATGGTGTATAATCCTACAAGTTCACAGTTATGTTCGGCTCTCTAACATGACACAAAAATAAAGATCATTTTATGTAGTATACTCAGGAACATAGCCCTTATATACCTCTAGGATTGTTCTGGTGCTTATTATACCTATTGTATTAATGATTTAATTTATTCCCATATTTAAAAACTTACTATCCACACTTGACATAGTCTTGATAATTAGCATATGCTATAAAAATACATCACACTAGCACAACATTAACTTCCCATTCTTATTAGTATTGACAGTATAAGCTTTCCCTAACCCACCACCGTGGCAAAATGTCGCCTTGGCGAGGCCGTCTGCAGGTGGCGGCCGAGGGTTTGGATTTCTTCCACACCCACCTGGGCAGAGTGCAGTGGGCATATTCCCAGGTGTGTTGTGACTTCCTGACGATGGCTCTGTCTCTCATTCATCCACACCGTTTCTCCCTGGTGTGAATTCTATGATGTCCCGTGAGATTCGCCTTGTGGGAGAGGGTCTCCCCGCAGTCCGAGCGCTCACAGGGCCAGTGGGTCCTCTCGTGGACGACAAGGCCCGCGTTCTGGGAGAAAGCCTCGACTCTCCACACCCATAGGGCTGCTCGCCCGTGTGAGTCCGGGGATGCAGAGCAAGGCGTGACTTCTGGAAAAGGCTTTTCCACGTTCCCCGGTGGCCACAGGGCTCCTCTCCTGCGTGGCTTCTGCAGTGCACGCTGAGGCGGGACTCCGGGGACAGGACTTCGGCATGCGCAGCCACAGGGCTCCTCTCCAGCATGAGATCGACCCTGCCTTATGAAAGCGACTTGCGGCAGAAGGTTTTCTCATATCCCAACCCTTGTCGGGCTTCTCTGCAGCAAGATCGTCTCAGATACAGACTTCTGGGAGGCCGTCTTATCACCATGACTGATGTTCCCACCAGGTTTCTCTTTCCTGTGATTTCCTTGATTCACGCTCCCCTCCCCACCTTGGCTGCACCCCTAGGATTTCTCATCTCTGTGATGGATGATGGGTTCTGATCTGTGGGAGAAGGCTTTCCCCAGGGGTTCCTCAGCTGTCGGTCCCCTGACCTGCTTTAAGGGCTTTGTCGTGGCTTAAAGCTTTTCTACACTGGCTACATTCCTGAGGATTCTCCCCAGCGTGTGGAGTTTCTTTTTTTGAGACGGAGCCTCAAGCTATCCCTCTGGGTAGAGTGCCATGACATCACAGCTCACAGCAACCTCCAAGTCCTGGGCTCAAGCGAGTCTCCTGCCTTACCCTCCCAAGTAGCTGGGACTACAGGCGCCGGCCACAACGCCCGGCCATTTTTTAGTTGCAGCCATCATTGTTGTTTGGTGGGCCGGGTTGGGGATTAGAACCAGCCACCTTAGGTGTATGTTTCAAGTTTACACTAGAGAAATAAGTTACTGCATCTGATATGCTCAAATCTGCTCCTTGCAAGGTGTTCATCAGGCCTGAAGTCCACACTGCATTTCAAACTCTTCCACATGACTCACATGTATGGGCTGGTGGTCTGGAAGGAATAAGGTTTGTGTTCTGAGGGATTTTTTTTTCCAAGTTCACTGCATTCTTGGAGCCCTTTTTGTTCAATTTTTCTGGTCTAGGTGTGATGCACTTGAACGCCTGTCTTGGTGTCCCTGTTGTCTATCCGCCTGTGTAAGGACGCGCCTGACTTCCAGCAAGCTCCTCTTCCTCCCTCCATGGCTCTTCCTCCTGCTCCAACTCTGAGATCGTGGCTGGTTTGCCGACTTCACACCCTACTGAGACCAGGTGGCTGTAGCTCTCCAGCATCACATCCTGGTTACAGGGTCTTCTGCACAGCTTCCAGCTGCTGCCACTGCTACTTAGTGACGTCCTCAGCCACATCCCCAAATGACTGTGACCCCTGTGTCATGACTCACAACTCTTCTCTGCTGTTGTGAGAAAGCAGACACCTTCAGTGGGAGGCTCAGGTCAGCCACTCACTCTCTGGGGGGTAGAACCAAGCTTGACTATGCAGAGAGGAGGGAAGCACTTTCGTCACAAAGTCTCATCTTAAGCTTTTGCAAATAGACTAGTGTTACCAGATGAAGAGGGTCCAGCCGCCTGTCACTGTCAACTAATATGTAGAGACGGGCATAGGTCTACTAACTTTTATTTGCCAGAAGGCCGGGATTCTAGAGAACAGTGAAAGTAGCCTCTCTAAGATTGTTCTTTTCTTCTGTTTCCAAAATTACAGTTTTATACATTTAAGTTCAAAGTGAAGACTGTGTTAACTTTTATCTTAAATAATAACTGGCAGAATTCATGATTCATAGTAAATAATAAGTAGTGTAACCCACAACCTAAAACAACATTGTAATCTAAAAGTTAATCTCTTAAATCAATTCACTTAAACTGCTTAAGACAGGCATCTGTAGGGTGAGAACGGAATTTACAAAACAGTAAGAATGGGAGGTGAGGGGGGAGGTCAGGCAGGACCTAAACTGACCAGACCAGCTGTGGCATGTCTGCCCTAGCCTGACAGACTCCATCTTACTCCCACTACATTGCTGTCACTAGGAGAATCTGGGTACAGGCTGTCATTTTGGGGTCCCCTGCTCTAGCCTCTGAGACAGTGGGCTCCAATGAGGCAGGGTTGTTCTATAGCAAGTCGATCTGGCCATGCTAGTGCTCTCCAAGCAGCCTGGAGCCGAGGCACGGCCTTCTCAATGCCACGCATGGGCTACAGGACCACCTAGGTGAATGGTGCCACATGCACAGGCCTCAGTCCCTTTGTCCATTTCAAATTTTATCTGCATTAGTTTGGGTTCACTAGAAACAGGTGTTTAGAAAAAAGCAGGCCCACAACAGAATTATTGAGAGAGGAAGCGGCTGAAGAGGCTGGGCCTCAGTAACTCATGCCTGTAATCCCAGCACTCTGGGACACCTAGGCCAGTGGATCACCTGAATTCTGGAGGTGAGACCAGCCTGAGCAAGAGCAAGATCCCATCTCTACTAAAACAAATAGAAAAACTATTTGGGCGTTGTGGTGGGCATCTGTATTTCCGGTTACTCTCAGGAGGCTGAGGCAAGAGGATGTCTTGAGCCCAAGAGTTTGAGATTGCTGTGAACTATGATGATGCCCACTACACTCTACCCAGGGTGGCAGAGTGAGACTCTGTCTCAAATCAATAAATAAAAAGGCTGAAAGAGTTTCAAACTGAGATGCAGGCCTGACACCTGCAAAAGGAAATTAGACTGGGGAGAAAGAGTCTCAGATGGCAGTGCAGCCAGACAGATGTGCAGTGGAGTGGAGTCCTCGAGCCAAAGTCACAGCCCTCTTGATGGACTGGACTTGCCTCAGTACTTCTGTCTTGCTTAGCCCCTGGAGCGAGCAGCCCCAGGTGGTCCACTTTGGAGGCTACCCCATCCTCACTTTACTTTTTTTTTTCTGGTCTTTGCTTTCCCAAATATCATTTTTCTCTAAGCCTGTTTTCTTCCTCTCTAAAATCAGAAATATGATAACTGAATCTTAACCATCCTTCAAATATTTGACAAAGATGAGTATCTCCAGCCCTGTTACCCAAGCAGCTCCCCTGAAACTATATAGCAGGAAAATATTATTCTTACTCTTGCCAGGGCCCACTCCTTAGTCCAGCCCCCCACACCCCTAGTGTTGTTCCTGCATCTCTCGGGGATTTTGCCCCCGTCCTATGCTATAACCGTATGCTGGAATGCAGAAAATTGCACAATGCACTGTCAGGGAACTCTGTGTGTGTGTGCAAGTTTATTCTCTCAGTGTTTAGCTTTTAAATATTTTAAGTAGCTGTTTTTGTTTTGTTTTCTTGGAAGACCTGGTAATTCTGTCAAAAAAAAAAAAAAACAGTTTCTAAAAATTCTTCTTGCCTAGATGAGCTCTTAACCTTTGAAGTTGCTATGGAAACCAGTGTTTTTAATAAATTATTGATGTAGAGGAGAGAGAGGCTGTGATGCTTCAAAGAAAAGCAAATGAGGCACTGGAAGTTATGAAAAACCTAAACATATTAAGTAACAAAAACAGCCTTTCCGTCCTTACTCAAACTGTGCTGAAAGGAAGCTCTCAGAAATTCTGCTTTGTGGAGAATAAGGACTCTTATTTTTGTGGCCGAGGTCAATCAGTCCTTGTTGGCTGAATGAATGGATGGAAAACAGGAGACAGGGAAACGCTGAAACAGTGTTAGTGATTCTCTTGCCTCAGCCTCCCAAGTAGCTAGGGCCTACAGGCACCCACGACAATGCCTGGCTATTTTTTGGTTGCAGTTGTCATTGTTGTTTGGCGGGCCTGGGCTGGATTCGAATCTGCCAGCTCTGGTGTATGTGGCTGGCACCTTCGCAGCTTGAGCTACAGGCACCAAGCCTTTTTTTTTTTTTTTTTTAGAAACAGAGTCTCACTATGTTGCTCTGGGTAGAGTGCCATGGCGTCATAGCTCACAGCAACCTCCAACTCCTGGGCTTAAGCAATTCTCTTGCCTCAGCCCCCCAAGTAGCTGGGACTACAGGTGCCCACCACAACGTCCACCTATTGTTTGGTTGTAGTTGTCACTGTTGTTTGACAAGCTCAGGCTGGATCCAAACCCACCAGTTCTGGTGTATGTGGCCTGCGCCCTAACCACTGAGCTACAGGTGCTGAGCCAACACTTCTTTTTTTTTTTTTGAGACAGAGCCTCAAGCTGTCCCCCTGGGTAGAGTGCCATGGCATTACAGCTCACAGCAACCTCCAACTCCTGTGCTCAAGCGAGTCTCCTGCCTCCGCCTCCCAAGTCGCTGGGACCACAGGCACCCGCCACAACGCCCGGCTATTTTTTGGTTGCAGCCATCATTGTTGTTTGGCGGGTCCCGGCTGGGGATTTGAACCCGCCACCTTAGGTGTACGTGGCTGGCGCCTTAGCCGGTTGAGCTATAGGTGCCGAGCCGCCAACACTTCTTAGAATTTTATTTTCTGGGCTGCGAGGGATTGAAAGTTGGTTATCTATCAAAACATCACACTGTGAACCAGCCCCAAAAAGCCAGTGGTAATATATAACTGTAGGCCAGAGGCTTCCTGCCAAATTAAAATGACCACTATGTCCAGGTGCTGCAATATTTCAAGTATAAAATAAGGTCACATTAATTTTTAGTGGCTAGAACCCACATTGGCTTCACAGCTAGATCTCAGACTTCTGTAAACAGAAAAATTCACCACCTGCAAGGAGGGACTTACAGGTTGCTGGGATCCCTCAAAGAGCCTTCAGGGATCAGCCCCTTAGGGCCTGCTGCAGCTACAGAAACTCCCTCACTGAAGGTCACACATTCCCTGAGGCAGCTTGTACCCAAAGATGGACAGAAGCTGGGGTATAAAGCTCCAGTCCTTCCAGCCCATTAGAGAGCTATTCTGATGCTTTTCTGGATTTGTTGAGGGTGCTGGGCTACACCTTAGTTTGCCTTCTTTCTCACCAGACCTGGCGTTTTCCTGCTCCCTTCCACATGCGTGGAACTCAAGGGTGCTTCCTAATAAACTTCCTGCACATTGAACCCCATCTAAGTCTGCTTGCCAGAGGACCAAACTCATCAGCTCTTCCCCAACCCATGCCACCTGACAATGCCAAATAAAATACAGAATGCCCGGAGAAATTCAAATTTCAAGGAAACAACACATAATGTTTTAGTACAAGTATGTCTCAAATAGTTTTATGGCCTAAGCCTGGGCCTGTTATGATACTGATAAATACTTGTTGGCTGAACTAGAATTTTAGGGTCCCGTCTTAAAATAGAGCATCACGTTACAAGGAAGAAGACAGACCTGGACAATGGTCACTTACTCTTCATTATGCAAGTGTTTGTCAAAGTATTCACAGATAAGCAAGCAACATCCCCATTCCCTGAGGGTGCTTGTTACAGGGTAGGTTCCAGATTTACTGAAGGAAAACCTCTGGGGCTGACCCCAGAAATCTGTATTTGCGGTACCCCTCTGGGTGATTCTTCTGCCCCTTTCACACTATGACCTTGAACTGGAAAGACCAGTTTCATCCCTACTGAGAAGGCCTAAGGCACACTCCCTAAAGGACTGTGGAGAACAGGGGAATGGTCCTTTCTGTACTCACTTGTCAACTCTCTTTCCCTTTCTCTTGAATCTCCTTCAGATGGCAGTAAGGTTGGACCAGGCTGAGTATCATAATTTCTGGGAGAAGAGTTTTATAAGAACGCAGTTCTAATAAATAAGAGCCTCTGAGGGTGCAACAAGGGTTGTGAGACGCCAGAGTCAGCAGGAAAGGCTTTAGGGAGATGGCGTTGAATGGTGAGCAAGGTTTGCACTGACAGATGGAAAGATCTGAGCATTTTAGAATAACAGTAAGTGCATCTCCAGGCTTAGAGGCAGGAGAAGCAAATCATGGATGGACACTTACTATTAGGAAGCTCCTGAAACTCAGTGACAGTGTGGCTTCCAGATCCGGAAGATTCAGGGGCACTCATCTCTAGCTTCAACACAGTTCAAGTCTGTGCTGCCAGATGGAAACAAGCAGAGGAATCTTCCAAGAGGGTTTAATCAGATCTCATGTGTATCAGGACAGCACACTAAGTGACCAGCCATCAGTTGCCAGACTGGCCCCCCAATTGGCTGGACACTGGAGTCCCAAAACTCACCATCCTGTTTTAGACTTTTGGTGAAATCCTCCTGGCTCAACACTCAGGTCCCTTTCCTTCAGGCTGAAGGTGCGTGGAGTGAACGGATGGACGGTTTTCCCCAGATGCCAGACATAGCGTACAAATTTCCTCCTCCCTCTTACTATTTAAGGATTTGTAAGTAAGATGACACCTAGACATTTGGGGGTTGTGAAGAATGACTTGGGACCTATGAAGAACATCACCTCTCTCTGTGGAGGGGGGAGGCAGGGCTTGTCACTTCTGGCACACAGTTGGCCAGAGCAGCAAGGTGCAGATGGAGAAGAGCCATCGCAATGTGCTGGGCATCGAACATTGAGACAGAAAGCGCTCATTCCATATGTATCAGGTAGCTGAACCGTGGCCAGGTGGTTTCTCAGGTTTCATTCTCAGCTGGGAATGTCTTCTCCATTTCAGGGTGTATATGTTTATATTGCAGACGCCCTGGCCTTTCTCATAAGTGTTGTTCTTGTTCACAACCTATAAGTAGTGATCCCAAATGCAGCTGCTGTCTGTGTCCCCATCCTCAAAGCAAATAACTGCTCTGCCAGAACACAGCTGGCTCTGCAGAGGTCAGTGCAGTAGCTTGGACTGACAGCAGGGAACCAAGACCACCTGCAGCTTTAGGGATTCAGAACAGTACTGCTGCCCACCAGGCATAAGTAAAGAAAATGAAATGGGGAGAATCAATGGATTCCAAAGAGAAAGCAAAAGACAGGTCTTGCAATTGGGAGTTAAGGTTTTACACACAAAAACAACAACTCACAACAAACGACAGTGTGGAAACCCTGCACTATAAACCAGTTTCCTATCTCTGTCATGTACCAGACTCATCTTCCCTGTGGACTCTTCTTCAGCCTTATCTACCCAAATAGCAGGTAATTACTGGGACAAATCACTACCACCAGGGACTTTGTGTCCTTTTAGCTCTCCATATGCTGCCTGTGCAGGGTACCTCTGACCTTTAGCTTTCTGTTCATTCCCCCAGGACTAGATCAAAATGTCACCTTATCTGTGAAAACTCATCAAATTGTAACACTTAAAACTGACACATAGCACTGAAAGTAAATTATACTTCAAAAAATAAACATTGGGGCGGCGCCTGTGGCTCAAAGGAGTAAGCATCAGCCCCATATGCCAGAGGTGGCGGGTTCAAACCCAGCCCTGGCCAATAACTACCAAAAAAAAATTAATAAATAAAATAAATAAATAAATAAAAGTTAGGCTGGAGGCCATGGCTTACACCTGTAATCACAGTACTTTGGGAGGCTGAGGCAGAAAGATTGCTTGAGTCCAGCAGTTTGAGAGTAGCTTGGCAATATGCAGAGAACTCATCTCTACAAAAAATAAAAAGAAATTAGCCAGGCATGGTGGCACGTGACTGTAGTCCCACCTATTCAGGAGGCTGAGGCAGGAGGATCACTTGAGCCCAGGAGTCCAAGGCTGCAGTGAGCTGTGATTAGGCTGCTTCACTCCAGCCTGGGTGATAGAGAGTAAACTTGTCTCTAAAAAAATTTGTTTTCATTAGAAAAAAGTTAAAAATAGGCTCAGTGCCTGTGGCTCAAGTAGCTAAGCCACCAGCCACATACACCTAAGGTGGTGGGTTTGAATCCAGCCCGGGCCTGCCAAACAACAATGACAGCTGCAACCAAAAAATAGCCGGGCATTGTGGCAGGCGCCTGTGGTCCCAGCTACTTGGGAGGCTGAGGCAGAAGTCTCGCTTGAGCCCAGGAGTTGGAGGTTGCTGTGAGCTGTGATGCCACAGCACTCTACTCAGGGTGACAGGTTGAGGCTCTGTCTCAAAAAAAAATAAAAATAAAAATAAAAATACCTCAGGGGCCGGGCGTGGTATATCAGGTATATACCATCAATCCCAGCTATTTCTGGTTTTTGAAGAGATAAGGGGCCTTGCTCTTGCTCAGGTTATCTTAAACTCCTCCAACCAGAGCAGTTTTTAATACTTACAAGTATGAGGAACTATTTTTATGAAGAAATGTTCCAGATAAATTGAGACAGTTGATGAAGTTTAAAATGAAATGATGTAGTTGGGCACAGTGGCTCACACCTGTAATCCCAGCACTCTGGAAGGCAGAGGCAGGTGGATTACCTGAGCTCAGGAGTTGAAACCAGCCTGAGCCCGAGCAAGTCCCGGTCTCTAAAAAATAGCCAGGTGTTGTGCCAGGTGCCTCTAGTCCCAGCTACTTGGGAGGCTGAAGTATGAGAATCACTTAAGCCCAAGAGTTTGAGTTTGCTGTGAACTGTGACACAACAGCACTCTACCGAGGGTGACACAGCGAGACTAAGCCTAAAAAACAAAAAAGAAGGCCAGCTCCTGTGGCTCAGTGAGTAGGGTGCTGGCCGCATATACCGAGGGTGGCAAGTTTGAACCCGGCCCTGGCCAAATTGCAACAAAAAATAGCCAGGCGTTGTGGCAAGTACCTGTAATCCCAGCTACACGGGAGGCTGAGGCAAGAGAATCACGTAAGAATCATGGAGTTAGAGGTTGCTGTAAGCTGTGACGTCACAGCACTCTACTGAGGGTGATAAAGTGAGACACTAAAAAAAAGAAAACAAAAAAAAAACCCACCTCACTTCCTCTGAGAATCTTTTCTGACATAACCCTCCCACTCCTAGCTTAACCCCCGCCCAGCCAGCAGAGATAATCATTTTTCTTGGCAGTCCAGAATCTGGAGGTGACCGTCCTGGTGAGCCAGGGGTGGAGGGGGGTGCAGCAAAGCCAAGGATGTTATCACATGTGCTACCACTCCAGGTGGATCACTACCTTTTTTGTCCAGTCTACATTCCCTTGTTTTTTCTTTCAACAGCAGATCCTGAACTTTTGTTCACTGATACTATGAGACTATTAACAAGTAAATACAAATTATAATATTTCCTCTATCTTTGCCTCCTTCTGGAAACTGCATATTATTCTGACATGCTACATCCATTCATCCATCAGTCCATCCATTCGTAATGGTTAATAGTACAGCCTCCGAACCCCAGGTGCCTGGGTTGAGGTCATGGCTTCTTTGCTTAGAGAACAATCTAGACACGTTACTTAACCTTTCTGAAGCTCAATTTATTCACTGTTAAAATGGAATAGTAAATAGCCTTTATTTCTAAGGATCACAGGGGAAATTAAATGGGTTAACACATATAAAATTCATAGATGATATCTAATACATAGGGAGTACTCAATAAATATTAGCTTTTATTCATTCATCAACCATTCATTGAGTGTCCACTGGCACCATGGTAAAAAAATAAAAAATAAAAAAGACACAGGCTCTCACTTCAAGAGCTGAGTTTATAAGGATAGGTTGACAGATAAACAGACAGGTACAATGGAATGGATTGGTGGTATGATGAGGCAACCCTGAGTGCCCACAGAATGAGTCCCCAGCTATCACTGGGAAATCAGTCAGGGAGGCCCTTCTGGAGGTGGAGATAGTTGAACCCCGTCCTATAATTCTGACCCCTTATGTTTGTTCCTTCAGTTTCACCATCACACTGATGTCTTTGTCCCCAACTTTTCTGACCGCTTTCTGGAGTGACATCTGGGCCTTGGCATTCTTATTCCCAATTGTTGTTGCAGATCCTTTATGACTCTGAAAGGATCATGGCTCTTTCCCCAAAAGTAGGAAAAAAAGAACAATAATTTTAGTAATGTGATGATCACAAACGTTCTAGTCCCCATTTCAGTCAGAACAAAAGCCAAGGGCCTTCTAAAGACCTCTAAGATGCTGTACAATCTGTCCTTGTCTCTCTTCTGACTTCTATCATATTCCCCCATCCTTACTTTGCTCTAGTCAGACCTTTCTGCTATTCTTCAAACACAGGCACCTTTCTACCTCAGACCCTTTGCACTGGCTCCTCCCTCAACCCAACACACCTTTTTTTCTGATATCTGCAAGGCTTATTCTAAATCTGCTCACTTATCCTTTTCTTAACTCACCATGCTAAATACATCCCCCAAGCCCAGCACTTGCAAGCCCCTTATCTTGCTCTATTTTTTATTTTTTTTTTGTAGATTTGGGGGTCTTACTATGTTGCCCAGGCTGGTCTCAAACATCTGGCCTCAAGTTATTCTCTCGCTTCAGTCTCCTAAAGTATGCTGGGACCTCGCTTTATTTTTTTCTAAAGCATATACCCATGTCCTGATATTCTCCACAATTTATGCATTTATTGTGTTATCTTCTTTTTTTCTTTCTTTAGACACAGAGTCTCACTTTATTGCCCTTGGTAGAGTGCTGTGGCATCATAACTCACAGCAACCTCCAACTCTTAGGCTCAAGCGATTCTTGCCTCAGCCTCCCAAGTAGCTGGGACTACAGGTGCCTGCCACAATGTCTGGCTATTTTTTGTTGTAGTTTGGCCGGGGCCGAACCTGCCACCCTTAGTCTATGGGGCCGGCGCCCTACCCACTGAGCACAGGGGCCACCCTGATGATCTTCTTAAACCTTCTGCAAGAAGGCATACTTATCTGCTTCAGTCACCAAACAGCCTGTATCAATGGCTAGTGCACTGTGGATGATCAACAAGTATTTATTAATATTTGGATATTGGCATTAAGCAGCCTTAGGGAAAGTTTATCTGAAGCCCCACATGTTAGAAAGCACAGAACTCCTTCTTTTCCTGTTAATTATTAAGCTGCACAAGTGTAAAAAGCTCATTTTCATTTTACCCTTCAGTCAACAAAGCAATAAAGGTCATTGAACTCACTTAATGATTCTATGAGAATGACGGCTAATTAGTGTGGAGCAGGGTAGCTGCTCTGCCAGTTAACAGGCCTCTCTGGCTCCTTGTACATCTGTCCACCTGTCTGTCCAAGCCTTGGGGAGGTGGGTGGGTATCTAAGGTCCATGGAGAGCAGGGGGAGCTGCTGCCCAAGGGCTTTTGCCAGTTGCTTGTTGTTCTTGCCTGCAGGGGCCTGGGACTCCAGTCTCTCAGCCTAAGCTAGTGTCCTCAAGTATCATGGATTTCTCCAATACTAGTCCTAGAGCTATTTGATTGGAACCCAACTCCTAAGACTCCACAGGATAACTCAGTTTGGGCTTTGCTTTCTAGAATCTTCTCTTTGCCTGTATTTTCCTAGCTAAATAGCATCCAGTCTCTCTTTTTACAGAAATTGATGTTCTGATCACAAATCCAGGAGAGATTGCACCAGTCTTGGATAAATTACTCAATCTTTTGACCATATTAAATTTTTCTTGAGTCCCAAGAAAAAAGCACGGATTAGGAAATTGTTTCAACCATTTTATACTCCTAACTATACTCCTATACTCCTATCTCCATCCTTCCTCGGGGCCTCCATAAGACTCATCTCCTGGTTCACTTGCTTCTCTACAACACCAGACCCCCTTCGCTTTCTTAGAGACGATCCTCATTAATAAACATTCTCCATAGTGCCATAGTCTGAACAAAGCCACTCCTTAATTGTCCGATGTCTGACAGATGTTCTTAGTGATTTAAAACTTCCTGCCACTGCACATTTTCAATTCCAGACAACACTGTTCTAGAAGCTTATGTGGAGTTGGTCACAGCTTAACCCTATGCAGCCACAATCAACCCCCCAAACATAACCTAAGAGCTTGTCCCAAAAGCTGTCTGAAAAGAGTGCCTCAGTCTCCCTCTCTGCACACACTTGTTCTGCAAGGTCTGGCGTTGCCTCTCCCTCACATCTGGTTCATGGTGGTTTTTCCTACTTAGAATGTCGCTTCTCACCTGTTCTAGGGTAGAGTGGGGGCTACTTCGGTGTAGGGGAGTACTAGAGCTAAACATGCCCTCACTGTGTGTATCAGCAAGGGTCTCCCAAGAGACAGGACCAATAGGATATATACAGAGATAGTTTAGAGGGGCTTTACTGGGAGCATTGGTGTATGTGGTTATGGAGGCTGAGAAGTCCCATGACAGGCCATCTGCAGGCTGGAGACCCTGGGATGGCAATAGCATGGCTCAGTGCAAATCCCAAAGCCTTAGTACCAGGGAAGCCCATGGTATAACTCTGAGTCTGACGCTGAAGGCTGAGATCCAAGAGGGCCGCTAGTGTGAGTTGGAGTTTTAATGTCTAAGGACAGGAGAACAGGAGTCTATCCCCACTGTAGGAGATATCTGGGCCCCCAAGTGATTGGATGGTCCTGCCCACATCGTGGGTGAGTGGGTGAATCCTCCCCACTCACTCCACTGATGCACAAGCCAGTCTCCTCAGGAAACACCCTCACGGACACACTCAGAAATAATCCTTTACCAGTTCTCTAGGTGATCCCAGATCCAGTTGAGTTGACACCTAAAATTAACCATCACACAGTACTTCTCAAGAATCTTTTCAGTCACGAGAATTGTAACTAAGGAGTTTTTTTGTTTGTTTGTTTGTTTTAAGACAGAGTCTCACTTTGTCACCCTTGGTAGAATGCCATGGCGTCACACAGCTCACAGCAACCTCCAGTTCTTGGGTTTAGGTGATTCTCCTGCCTCAGCCTCCCAAGTAGCTGGGACTACAGGTGCCTGCCAGAACGCCCAGCTATTTTTTTTGTTGCAGTTTGGCCGGGACCAGGTTTGAACCTGCCACCCTTGGTATATGGGGCCGGTGCCCTACTCACTGAATCACAGGCACCGCCCAAGGGAGCTTTTTAATAATACTCCTGATACCCAGGCTGTGCCCCAGACCAACTAAATCAGGACTTCTGGATGCAGGACCAGGGCACTGGCATTTTTTGGAGCTCCTTAGATGTCTTTGTGAGTAGTCAAGGTAAAGAACCACTGTTGCAGACACTTCTATTATGTAATTTCTTTGTCTGCTTTTCCTATTAGAACAGAGTTCTTAATCTGATCATCCTTGAAGGGTTCATCAGGAGTCGACAACCCATAAAACATTAAGAATCACTCATCCCTAGCCCAAGAACTCCATGGCTTATCCATTATTGTAACCTCTGTGTCAGTGCATGACTTGGTAATTATTTAATAATTCAACATTATTCAGTAGTTAATTGGACACTGGAAAACAGCATCTCAAGAGACATCGGACAGAAATGCTTTGAGGAAAATAAATGAAAATTAGATTAACAAACAAGATCATAGTTTCACATGCACAAATAAAGATCTATCTATCTATCTATATACATATACAAATATAAATACATATACACAAGGTGCCTAAAAATGTATGCACATTTTAAGAGATGTTATCTATGTGTTACTTTTGGAAGTTTAATTGATGGTATTGTCACCGGCCGAGTGCACCTGGACATGCTACACACATCCATTTTATCTGCAATTCATACAGTTTTTGAGAATGATCAATTTTACTTCCAATAAGATCTCTTAAAATGTGTATAAATTTTTTTGGCACCCACAGTATACTTAAAAATCTCCCAGTAGTGATATATACATATATACATATATTTAAAATCACTCAGTATTTGGTCACATATGTTTTTTGTGGGGTTTTCCTTCCACCAAACTGTAATTCTTTGGAAGTGTGCAGTTCCTGAGAAATTATGCAGTTCCTTGCACGTATGTTCTGACCAGCTCAATATATTTTGAATTGATTTAAATATTCTTTCATTCCTCTTTTGCTTTCACTTTATTAGGATAGTGAGAGTTACAGAGAAGCTTTGGACAGGAAGGGCTTTAAAGTTCTTCTGTAGATTTGAGCCTAATCAACAGAGGTCTCACTGTTGTAAGGGGCATGGACTGTTGCACAAATTCAGAGAGCAAATGTGGTCACATCCCTGCCATCTTTCTAATTCTTTAGAGAAGAGGCTGAGGCTCTTCTGTCTTACTAGCAGGAAGCACAGTTCTCCTTCCTTGAATCATTCTAGGTCTGTGGGAAGAGTGGTGAGCAGAAGACTCTGACCTCAGCCAAAGAGGAAATCAGTCCTGATTCCACATTCCTGCTATAGCAGGGTGTATCCGTATAAATCAAGCCTTTTTTGTTTTCCATATTCTGAATCTTTGATATCTGGGGCCTTGCTGACCCTGAAGGGATTGCCCTTCCCAGAGCTTGCAAATTCCTAAATACAGTAAAGACACTCTAGGAATATGCCTTTCACATGTGAACCTACCAGTCCAGGGCCCTTGCATCCTTCTTCTATCAGGCTTTTGTGTTCAGGGCTACCATCCCCCTGTATAATCACCCAGTGCCAATTACCAGAAGATTAGAGATAGTCCCTATGTTCTGGAGCAAACTGAAATTATTCAAACTAGTCAATCCTAAACCTGCTTACCCAGGCCTCACCTGTTCCTTCTTGCAGAACCCACAACACATGCTCTTACCCACACTTCCCCTCCCTCTTTCTGCTTCCAGACCAACCCTGTGTTCTACCACACACACAGCATGGCCTGGCTTGCCCCCTTCTCTTGAGAACCATGGATAATAAACTATCTTTCCAAAGACAGCCATCTTCTATTCTGCTGACCACACCAAACCTGAATAATAATAAAAGCTACAATTTAAAATAGTACCAGACTCTGGTTAGTACACCAGGCCACAGCTTTTCACTGGCAAGTGCACCTACGTTAAAAACTGGTTTTATAATGGTCAAGCAACTATAGGGGAGAAGATAAAATTTCTTTTCCTTTTTAGGTTCTTAGCTGAGATACTCTCCTGAAAACAAAAGTCAGATTAGCAAAAGAAAAACAGGCAGAAGTTTATTAACTGGTGTTACCCCCATCTTGCAGGCAAGGCCTCAGTTCAACATTCAGCAGTATTTCTCTCTCCAGGCAGTGGCTTAGTGCTTGAAAAGTATTTTATTTGTTTATTTTTCATATTGAAGAAGACAAGGTCTCACTCTGCAGCTCAGGCTGGAGTGCAGTAGTGTGATCATAGGTCACTGTACAGGCGGGAGCTGCTGGCCTGGCCTAAATTAAGTCTTCTGACCTCACACTGACTTTTGGACGTTAAAAACAGGGTCCTTGGAAGTCCAAGAAAGACATATTTAGCTTATTTGGTAATTTATAATTTAGGTTATTTGGTAAATTATACAAGAGACATTGTCCAATAAGAAATATTTTATCTTCTTAGCATTATAATTGTTAGGTAATTGCCTCAGAAAAGTCCCTTCCCCAGAAAGCCCCTTCCTCCTTAAAACAGGCCAAGACTAGTGGTCTCACTCTAAAAGTTGCAGCTCCTTTCCAAGCACAGGGAGTTGCCCTCTAAACAACAGGGAGTGGCCCACTTATCTCATCTCCCTGTCCCAATTATCCGCTGAAAAATTTCAAACTTATGGCCTGCCCCTAAGGGCTCTTCCCACCAGAGCAGTAACTCATTGGCTATCCTACCATCCCGTCAGCATTCTGAGACTTCCCTTAACCTATATAAGAGTGCACTTTTCTTTTGACCCTCCCTTTTTCCTTTTCTCTCCTCCTGGGTGCTGTTCTGTAGCATCCCTCCATTACCAATAAAGACCTTTCGTACAAGCCTTGGTGGTCTGTGAGATCTCTGCCAGTTGATTACCACCCTTTCATCTGGTGTCAGAAGTGGGATCTAATTAGGGAATGCTCCCAAGGGTAGCTTCCACCCCTTGCATAGAGTTTTAGCTCCTGGGGGGCTCCTTATCCTCTTTTCGCACTCCCAGCACTCACCACTGCATAGGCTTGTGGCCTTCCACCAACACGCTATAAACAGCACCCAACACTGGTCTCATACAGACTTGGTGAGTACCCCATGGTAACAAGTTTTCCCTAATTGTGGGCTGGGTTGCTTATATTCCTGGCAATTCACCCGTTTCTTGAGGCTTGAGTTCCCTATTCCCATTAACATTGCATGGCTTAGGCTTCGAAGCCTCACACAAAAATTCCTGGCGCCAGGTCTCAAGCACTCCTCGGCCCCAAGGGTCTGACGCTGATCTGGGGTACAGTGACAACTGTCCTAGACTGTGTTCTCACAGCCAGTAACAAAGCAGTGTTAAAAAAGCACTTTGTCCTGGTCCTCACATGATTCTGCTCACGCTTTATTCCTGTGACTAATCACCATGGGTGCAGGCCACTCTGTCCCACCTGACTCCCCCATGGGGTGCTCCTTATGCCACCTGGTAGAATTAGGATTAGACTTAAAGCCAAAAAAATTAATTAAACTCTCTCTCCAGGTTTGGCCACTTTACAAGCTAGACATCCAGAGTATCTGGCCAACCTACGGTTCATTCGATTTTTCTTTAATTTGAGACTTATATAACTACTGTGAGCGCCTTGGCAAATGGAGTGAGGTCCCCTATGTTGAGGGCTTCTCATACCTTAGAACCAAGCCTAATTTATGTTCGAGTAATTCCAAAATTCTTATAACAAAGGACTCTTCTACTCTCTATCTCCCTGAACAAAACCTATTCGACCTAGCCAATGAACTTTAGCCACATAGGGGAGCAACCATGGGTCCCAGAACTGAAGTAGTTTCTGTTCCAGCCCCACCATATTCAGCTCCTCCCTCAACCACACAGTTGCCTCCATCCTCTCCTACTTCCACGTCAACCAATCTGAGCTCGTCTCTTAACTCCTCCCCTCCAACTAGCCCTCAGAGTTCTTCCAGGTCCTCCCTCAGTACACCGCTGGCTGCTCCAAGAAACACTTCTGGACCTCTTTACTCCTCTCTTCCTCCAGCTCCTCCAATAGTTGTATAAATGTGTTATTAATGTTTTCTAAATTATCTGAGATTTCTAAACAGAAAAAAACCTGATCTGTCTCTTTTTTTTATTGGTTTTGATTCTGATTGTTGTGTTAAATTGTTGTATGCCACAGAAATAACCAAATTTCCTGTTAACTAAGTCTTTAACCATGGCTACTCTAAGTCTTTTGTCATCTGCTGTAACAAAGGGAGTACAGTGGAGTGAACATTGCCCTAGGAGACTGGAGTTCTGGTTCCCAGCTCCATTCAGAGACTCAGATAAATCACTGTAGGGATCACAGTGAAACCTGCCCTTTTCCCTTGATCTGGTTTGCTGAAAGATCAACTCAGATTAATAAGAGAAAGGTTTATTTCCAAATATCATGCACATGGGGGGAACCATGAGAATGATTTCCCAAAGTCTCAGCGATGGTCAGTGACTTTTAAAGATGTCTTTTAGAAGGGAAGGGGGACACTAACTGGAAAGTACATGTGTAGCAAGTGGTTGCTAAGGGGAAGAGAGGAGTGTAGAAACAGATTGATTTGTAAATTAACCTCAGAGACAGATATTGTATTTCAAAGGACCTTGGAGCCAGGTCTATTAGCATGTGATAAGGAGGCCAGCAGCCTTTTCTGATTCTAAATCAGGTTACCCAGGTTTTATAGAGGAGAGGCCAGTGCTTTCTGATCAAAAATGGCCTTTTAATTTAAAATATTCTTTATACCAAGGAATCTTATTTTGGGGTGAAATTTCCTTAGCTCCTTCATTCCCCTTGTCTGGAACTTCTCTAGAAGTTTCACACATTAAACTTGAACTGAGTTGGTAACCATGATTAGTAATATAGATTAGTAATATAGTAATAATAAGATGGTTGAAGGAGATACAAAAACATAAGTAGGATAAGAATGAATAAGCATAAAAGAATAGATTTAAGCATGTTTTTCTATTTTTCATTAAAGCAATTTTCTATTCTTGGGAATAGATTAGTAGAAGAGTTCTGTCTTAGCGGTGTGGGTGCACAGATCACATTATTTTTTTCTCTTTTCTCAAAGTTTAAAATCTAGTTAAGACAAGTTTCTTGAAGAATTTCCTCAGGCTTCAGCCCTGTGTTGATCAGCCAGCTTCTAGTATGTGGTTGGAGCAGGACATCTTGACCACCTCAAAAGTTACCTTGCAGGGTTGGCTGGACCTGCTTTTGCTTCTCACAGCTCTCTTTAGCCTGCTGTGATGGATCTAGGTGAGGTTCTCTTTCATCTTCCTTGCTATGGGTGTTGTCTGGATGTCAGTGTAGGGTTCTTTCTACCTGGGTCCAAGGGGAACTGGTTTTGATCTTTGATCCTTTGGAGAGAAAGGGTGTACAGACACAAAAGACTAAACAGAACACAGTTAATTACTCAAGTGGAGATCTTCTTTGCTTCTCTTCCCCAAAGCTTTCAACTGCCTGTTCAATTCAGTCTCTCAGTTCTTTTAGGAACCTCTGCTAAATTGTAGAGGATTGGTGGAGGCCTGTTATAAACAAGACCAGTGGCAAGACCTATACCTAATTAAAATTTGCTTCTTAGCAAGGGGAATGTAGAAGTATTTCTCCAGAAGTTTCTTAATTTTATTTCTATTTTTTTAATTTTAAGTGCATATCTCATGCATACAACCTCTATATAATCAACCTTGGATTTTTACACAGTAAGCTTTGATATTTGGTGAGGCATGAGTTGGTCAACCAATGGTGTCCTTTGGTGTTCATAAGAGTGACCACTGTATATGGTATCTAGACTTCTGAGTTTTGTCCTAAAGTTAACTTATTAGCCTTGTGCACTAGCATGGCAGTATCTGTAAGTGTTCATCTGGCTTCTGTATGACCTTAGCCACCTTGGGTATGTTTGTGGCTTTCTGGCTTTTCTACATTGACAGGGACAAAGTCAAGGTTGGATCTAGGGTAAGAGAATGAAACCATTTAGCAGTTACAAATATCTGCAAGTTCTGGATTCCAAGGCTAAGGTTCACACAGTGAGAACATTTTGCTGTTTTAGCGCAGTTCTTAAGATAATACGTAGTTTTAAAAATCTCTAGAGATCTAATCTAAAGTTCTGAGCAATTCCAGTGAATATTCCTGAACATCCATTGGGTGTGGGGCTACTTATAAGACTGTGTTAGAGCCTTACCATTTACTGGGAAATTCTCATTCAGGTTCTAATTTTTTCTGAGGTATCTATATAGCTACAGTAGATACTGTTTAATACTGCACAAATTTCTCTAGTGTAGCTAACAGGCAACCTTCATTGAGCCTTAAGGCTTCAGAGCAAATATAACTACTGTATATTATATATACTTGGGGGCGGGGGGTTTGGCCAGTCTCTTAGTCCCTTTTAACAGATCAGTTTAGTAAAATACTTATGTCTCATTTTGTGAGCTGGCATTGCAGACAACCTTGGAATATAATACAGATGGGCCACAGTTTTTTCCTTTTGAACTATTTTTCTTTCTCTGATTTCTCAGTTTACTAAAAACAAATTATAGTAGAACTAGTTTAATTGCCAAAATAAACTGTACTTTTAGTATGTAGGGTCTGATTATTTGCATAAAGTACAGTAAGAATAATTATTAGCCATCTAGGCTTTTCTTCTCTTTAAAATTGACTTTGCTGGAACCTTTTATAAGGAATCTCAGGTTAGACTTGAAAGCCTCTCATGAGCCCAGGTTTCATTAGTACCATTCGATACTATATGCACTGGGTAAATTCCTCTTCTCTCTCTCTCTCTCTCTCTTTTTTTTTTTTTTTTATTTTGAGATAGAGCCTCAAGCTGTCCCCCTGGATACAGTGCACAGCTCTGTAACCTCACAGCTCACAGCAACCTCCAACTCCTGGGCTCCGGCGAGTCTCCTGCCTCAGCCTCCCAAGTAGCTGGGAATACAGGCGCCCACCACAATGTCTGGCTATTTTTTGGTTGCAGCCGTCATTGTTATTTGGTGGGCCCCTGGCTGGATTCGAACCTCCCACCTTAGGTGTATGTGGCTGGTACCTTAGCCACTTGAGCCACAGGCGCTGAACCATTTCCTCTTCTCTTGAGGTTCCCAAGCAAATTGTGATCCTCAGACCTGTTAGAAAGTAACATCTTTTACTCACTGTAGATCAGAAACTGTTCTTGGTGGAGTATTTGGCCAGTCTTTCCAATGGGCTTTTTTTTAATTGGCCTGATAAAGTCAACCTTAATTCCTTAATGCAGTCTGGACACCTCTGAAAATGCTATTCCAGTCAAAGCCTTGGTAAAATAACCAGTGTCTTCATCATTTCCTATAGAATAAAACAGACTCTTATTGAACTTATGCAAATAACTATATTGTCAGAAATTAAGAATACTTACAAATGGTTTTCAAATTCTAGAGAAATCAAGAAGAGAGAAAAAAATAAATGTTTTAAGTTTTGTTTATATGTACATACACTGCTTAAAGACAGAAAATGGTTTTCTCAACTTCTGGAAAACATAACACAGAAAGAGTCAGCAATGTTTCAAACAAAAAGGCACAACAGTTCCATGTAATAGATTTCTGTTCTGTTTGAAGTTAGGTTAGTAATACTCATGGATATGTTAGCATTTTAATTAAAGTTCTGGAAGTTTCTTTCTAGTCTAATGGTATTTAATCTCTAAAGTCACAGCCAGTTACAAAAACATTTTCTGAGATGAATTAAAATTATACTGATAATACACACTAAGATCAATATTTTATAATATTGGAACATACATATAAACATAATTCACCCAAAATTAACCACTATTTTGTATTTGACAATATTTCCTATACATTTTTAACATACTAAATAAGCCTAATATGCCTTTCTCAGACTTTCAGTGGTCTTACTATGTCAAAAGGATCAAATCTAGAGGTGTTTTTTTTTTTTTTTTTTTTTTTGCAGTTTTTGGCCAGGGCTGGGTTTGAACCCACCACCTCTGGCATATGGGGCCAGCACCCTACTCCTTTGAGCCACAGGCACTGCCCAAATTTAGAGTTTTGATTTTGGAAGGTTTGTCAAATATCAAAGGTTTAAAATATTTGTTCAAATAAGATTAGAAGCCAAAAGATTCTAAATGCAATATGTAGTTAACTGGATCACATGCAAATTCCTTCACAAATTTCCTTTTATGAGCTTTATTTAACCTGCACATATAATCTACAAGCATTCTAAATATCCTTTCATTTTTGCCCTGCCTTTCATTTTCTTAAATAACCATTCTGTTTGAGGACAAAATTTATCACACAAAATCCTTTCTTACACAATGCCTTTTTCCTTTCTTTTTTTTTTTTAGTCTCAAAAAAACCACTTTTTACAAAACAAGATCCAGTTTACTATGAAGTTAATAATTTACTTGGCTAAACTGATAATTAGAAAGTTTAAAAGGCAAGAATCTTAATCTTTGACAAAGACTCAGTTTTCCAAACAATCTAAAGAACTAAATTATCACATTTTGCAAATGGGAGACATTCTATGACATATAACATTGATACAGGATTTTCCCACTCAGGGTTGGACAGGGACACCCCCCCCCTTTTTTTTGTTGAGACAGAGTCTCACTATGTCACCTTTGATAGAGTGTCATGGCATCACAGCTCACAACAACCTCAAACTCTTAGGCGTAAGTGATTCTCTTGCCTCAGCCTCCCAAGGAGCTGGGACTACAGGTGCCCACCAAAATGCCTAGGTTTTTTTTGTTGAAGTTGTCATTTTGTTTAGCTGGCCTGGGCTGGGTTCAAACAAGCCACCCTTGCTGTATGTAGCTGGTGCCATAACCACTGTGCTATGGGCGCTGAGCCTGGGACCCCCCATTTTTTATTTATCTTTTTTTGTACAAATAGGCTTCCCTCTCTAGGCAACACCCCCTGGACTCTAGTAAGGTTACAAATAATGCATCCTGAAACATCTGTGGACAATTCCATCTTGAGTAGGGAACACACACCTTAATCCTTTCTCCAGAGAAAAAAATTGCAAAGACTTAACAACCTTGTCCCAGGGGAGTAACTGCATTTATTTATTTGCTAATACACTCATTAAGTTTGTAAAAGTGTTTCTGATTTATCAAGTTTTTGGCTAAAATTTCTGTTAGGACCAGTATTTACCCCTAGACAAAGGACTCATGCAGAAGATCTCTGACTTGGGTCTCTTCCTCCCTGCCAGAAGCTCTGGCACTTTCTGCTCTCTCTGCATGCCCCTCTGCCCAACAAAAATCTCATTTTATCACTGATCTGTGGCCTGAGGGCTCACTTCTTCAACCTCTGTGATCAAGGACCCACCAAAGAAGGAATTTTAGTAACAACATAACTTTAAGACTTTAAGTTACTAAAAACATGATTTAAAACTGCAATATAGACATCATTTTTGATGTCTTTTCATTGTCTCCCTAAAATTCACATGGCCATGTGGCATCAAAGATGGCCACAAAGGACAGAACCTGTGTTCTTTACTGGGTGCAGAGTTCAAGACAGAAAGCAGGAAACTGGAACATCTAGTTTCTCTCAGAATAGCTGGGGGCAAAATTGAAGCAGGGAAGGGGCCATGTGGGCTAGACTGGGCCCTCTAGTTGCTGGTGTAAGTATGGCAAATATGCCCTTAGGTCTTACAGAATTCAGAAGTTTAAAATCAAAAACATAAGTTCACAGTTGAATCTAGTAAACTTAGAAATATTACAGAGGTGGCAGTTTTATAATCTTCAAACATTTGAACTTTAATAATAGGCTTTTTGTTTGTTTGTTTTTAGACAGAGTGGTAGAGTGCCATGGCGTCATAGCTCACAGCAACCTCAAATTCCTGGGCTTAAGTGATTGTCTTGCCTCAGCTTCTCAAGTAGCTGGGATTACAGGTGCCCACCACAATGCCCAGCTATTTTTAGAGATAGGGTCTTGCTCTGGCTCAGGCTCAAACCTGTGAGCTCAGGCAATCCACCCCCTCCAGCCTCCCAAGTGCTAGGATAACAGGCATGAGCCATGGCACCTGGCCTAATAATAGATTTAAAACTAATTTTATCTCAAGGGATACCACAATTACCTGAACAACAAGGCATTTGAGTTATTCTTGTTCATACAAAGTTTTCAATCTTCCTAGAGACATAGTTAGCACATAGTCTCCTGTAAACACTTTTTAAAAACACTTTAGCATAGTTCCCAACAGGGTAGTGGGCTTCTTGTGTGTGTTTCTTATTTATTTCCCTCAGAAAAAACCACAAACATGTCACAGATGGGGTAACTGGGGCCACAGATAGGGCACAAACAGGGTAATGAACAGGGGCCACTCACACCATTGTTTTCCCTTGTGAAGAGAGGGGGCTGGGGCCCTCCCTATTATCCATAAGGTCTTCTGGGGGATCAGAGACAGGTAATTGAAGAAAGAGAGTGTATAATTTGGAGGGGGATTTAAGATGGAGTTAGATCTTAACTTTTGTTCTAATTCAGATTTCTGCTTGCCAGTTTTTTTAAGGGAGTTTTTAAGGCTAGCCACAACACTGATGTTTGTTTTTCTTTCAATTTGATCTTCTTATAAATATAAATAAGGCAATTGCTTAGGATGAGAGCTTGCTAAAATTTTCTTTAAATTAGGAGTTTTTCTAGTTCAAAGGATCCATCTTCTGGCCATTTATAGTTACAATTTTCTATGGTATATTTGTTCTAAAAATGACTCAATCTAATGCCTCTTTATAAGGCCCAATGCCTCTTCATAGAAAAGTCTATTTCCAAGATTCCCAAAAATTCACTGTCAGAAATAGACTTATGTTCGAATAGACAATGGCAAAAGACTCACACTTCAGAGCTTGACATATTCAGTACACACAGCACACTACTTAGAATTGTGTGTATCCTGGACTCAGTCTTTCCAGAGTGGCCACCTGACCTATTCCCAACAAAACATGCCTTCCGGTGGGCAGACACTGAGGAGAGAATTCTCAGTCACAAAGTCAAGCGTAGAGACAAAACAGGTTGAGAAGAAAACCTCATACAGTTTTTGTTTCACAACAGAGTTCTTAAAAGACACTGGATTAGCTAGAATCATGCAGGGCCAGTTTGAACAATGGGCGGGGGTGGGGGCTGGGGTTAGGCCTGAGTTCTGTCCTATGGTAACCCTCTTTAGACAAAACAACACAGAAAGACAAGAAACAAAACAAAAACAATCGATAAGAACAAAAACAATCGATAACAACAAAAACAATAAATTCTGAGAGGAGATGAAATCAAACAATATGAATATACATACACCACAAAGTTTTTTGGGTTTCTTTTTTTTTTTTTTGCAGTTTTTGGCTGGGTTTGAACCCACCACCTCTGGAATATGGGGCTGGCAC
The DNA here is from genome assembly GCF_000181295.1 of Otolemur garnettii. Lineage (NCBI taxonomy): Eukaryota > Metazoa > Chordata > Mammalia > Primates > Galagidae > Otolemur > Otolemur garnettii. Next base: position 38,949,207 of record NW_003852403.1, read on the forward strand.
CCTACTCCTTTGAGCCACAAGTGCTGCCCAACCATAAAGTATTTAAAAATATACCAATGCCAGAGTCACCTACAAGACTAGTCACCAACAAAAACATTTCTTTTATTAATGTTAAATATGGAAAGAATAAAAATCTTTTACCATCTGCTCAACCGGAGCCCACAAAGAGGAAGACCAGGAGCCCCAACTAGTAAGTAAAATCTCTCACCGTGTGCCATCTGGTGTTGGGCTTCTAATCTTTCTGCCCTGGCTTTCAGGAGAGCAGACTGGCTTTGAGATCCTCCTGACTATATCAAACTGTAGTGATCTCAGTGAAACCTGTCCTTTTCCCCTTGATCTGGTTCACTGAAAGGTCAACTCACAATTATGGTAGACTAATAAGAGAAAGGTTTATTTCCAAATACGATGTGCATGGAGGAACCATGAGAATGACTTCCCAAAGTCTCAGTGATGATCAGTGACCTTTTTTTGGGGGGGGGCAGGGCTGGGTTTGAACCCACCACCTCCGGCATATAGGGCCGGGGCCTTTCTCCTTTGAGCCACAGGTGCCACCCCAAGGTCAGTGAGTTTTAAAAATGCCTTTTAGAAGAGAAGGGGAGAGAAACTGCAAAGTGCACAGGCAGCAAAATTGTAAATTAACCTGAAAGACAGGTATTGTGCTTCAGATGACCTTGGAACCAGGTCTATTAGCAAGTAATAAGGAGGCCAGTAGCCTTTTCTTATTCTAAATCAGGTTACTCAGGTTTTATACAGGAGAGGCCAGTGCTTTCTGATCAAAAATGGGCCTGTAATTTAAAATATTCTTTATACCAAGGAATCATATTGGGGTGAAATTTCCTTAGCTCCTTCATCATCAATAAAATGGGCATACGACCTTTAATATCTTCCTTACTAGAAGTTAGAAGAATAGACCAGATTCATGGAAAGTTAAAGTGGAGCTCAAGAGATTCATTGCCTGCTCAGAAGAATTCCTGCTTCGAATGATTAGTGTAGACTTTTGAAAGAAGGGGTTGGTTTGACAGTGACTTAAAGGATACTCCTTCCCAGAGGAGATTATTAATTCAAGGATCACAGCAAAGAGGAGAATCGGATTGGAGTACAAGGGAGAACTTACTTGCCTGAGGGCTGAGCCTTAAAAACTCAAGGTTCAAGGCGGTGCCTGTGGCTCAGTGATGGGTTCGAACCAGGCCCCAGCCAAACCACAACAAAAAAATTGCCTGGTATTGTGGCGGGCACCTGTAGTCCCAGCTACTCGGGAGGCTAAGGCAAGAGAATCGCCTAAGCCCAGGAGTTGGAGGTTGCTGTGAGCTGTGATGCTACAGCACTCTAATGAGGTCAATAAAGTGAGACTTTGTCTCCAAAAGAAAAGAAAACTCAAGGTTCACAAAGGATCAGGATGATTGTTAGTTCATGAATGGCTTAAGACCAATTTATGTCTTGCTTCAGTGTTTCCTGCTTCTCAAATCAAGAGCCCTAATGCATCTCAACAGTCTCCAAGTGGCCACTAGCTCTCATTCCAAAGCGCAGTCATTTGCCACCTGCAGGTTTATGTTAACATAAACTATGCAGACAGCAGCTTTCTGTTCTAGAAAAAAAAAAAAAGACTCTCTGCAGCTTAGGGCAATCAGACATTCAGAAAGGCAGAATTAATTGACTGCAGAAAATAAACTGACATCCTGCTGCAGCAGTGCTTTTGAAGGGAAATAATCCTGAATGGGTTTGTAAAGGGCTCATTTATACCATTTTGTTGGTTTAAAGGACTCAGTGAGCTTTTCAAGTTTAGAAGCTGCAGTGTAATAAAAATTGCCCTGAGTCTCGCCATACTGGCTCTTCCCTGTTTCCCTTTGATGAAATATTTCAAAGTCAAAAAGAATTCCCTGAGTAAAATGTTAAACATTGACACCAAAAGCCCATCATCCTTGTCCCATGTTTATTACAGATGTTCAAACTGCTATTGAGGGTTCCTTAAGGCACATTGAGCTATTCAACCTCATGTCTTATTTTTACATTTTAATTTTCCTTTGGCTAATTATGACTTAACAGGAATTTTTGGTGATTAACCTTCACCAATCAGTTGGCAGTGGGACAGGTTGCAAAGAAAACTGCTGTTCAAACAGATCATTGGATTCGAGTCTACACAGTGGTGTGCCTTAGCAAAGACCTAGTGGGACTGGGAGAGATGATGCTGAGAAACCTGGGATTAATAAAACCAGGTAACCAGAGCCCTGGTCTTAGAATACAAAAGTCATAGGTGCAAATCCCTGCTGGATAGGATAGAGTGATCTGTTAATTTATTGTGCAAATCAGAGCACTTCTGAGAGTAAAAGGGGGTGGAAACTGAATGGGATGCTAGGGGAAAAAGAGCGAAGCAATCCGAAGCAAATCAGGTTCTTTGGCAGCTTTATGACTTTATAAAGTCACTTGAACTATCTGAGCCTAATTCTTTAGCTTTACAATGCAGATAACAATGTTCTGCCTTATTGTTCGTGGAGATACACACATAATGTACTTTATAATTTCAAAACATGATAAAATGTGAGGTACTATCATATTTCATAAAGCAAAGCCACGTTCTCTGCTAATACTGAGATCTGAATACACAAATAGACAATGGACAAATTATACATAAAAATAGAACTTTGACTCTCAACCTTCCCAGGAAACCAATCCTTATCTATAATAAGCAGCCTAGGAAGTTAGCCCGCTATAAATCAGAATGGCAGGAAGCCAGGTTGCTACCTCTTGACAAGCTGGAAAAGTAAACAATAACTTGTGTGATGTAGGGGTGAAGAGGAACTTTCCTTTTCCCTGAACAGTCCCTAAAATATGAACTCACAAGTAAGGCAGATTAATAAGAGGAAAAGGTCTATTTACCATAAGCATGGGGAGAATTCCAGAGTGATTACCCAGTATCCCAATGGCATCCAGATATTTTTATACCCTCCTTTTAGAGGGGAGGGAGAGTTGAAGAATACAGGCAATTCTGTTTGGGGGCAATAAATGGTTGTTAGAGAGGATGAAGGGATGGGGAAACAGACTGACCTGCAAACTATTACAAATTAAATTGACCTCGAGAGACAGATACACATATTATCTTTAATTTTGGCCAGGTCTGGTTGCATTCTTGATTTTGCTTCCTGCAATATAGTGAGATAACAGGGAAGGAAAGGGAAGCCGATAGTTCTTTTGTTGGTTCTGTCTGCTTATGTAGATAGATAGAAAGCCCTTTCTAAGAGCCTATTGATCTCTAAGGGCCCTTTAATTCAAAATACTCTTTATATAAAGGAGTCAGTCATATTTGGGGATGAAATTTCCCAAGCTCCTTTAGTAACAATCAGCCCCAAATGACCAGGACTTGATTAATAACCAACAGCTTCAGTAATCCATTCCCCACCCAACCCCAACCCCACTTTCAACTTAGAACCAATTACAGAAAGCCAAATATGTTTCCTAACCAATCCTACAGGGTGTCCCACTTCTAAGTCTCCCCCTATAGCTTTCTCACGCTGACAACCTCCAATGAGACCATACCTGAAGGCTTCCCTTTTCCCACGACCAGGCTTCCCACGCTGCCTGCCTTTGAGTCTCTGCCCAAGCAGGGTGACAGTGGCTGACTCTCTTGATGTAGCAGCTCTGAATAAATAGCCTTAGCTGTTCTGCCTTCATTTATTTCCATATCTGATATTTATACACAGGACCTTGGGTTACACGATATTGAATGGGACTTTTCATATTGTCTTGGAATTGTCAATATAGCCCTAAAGCTGAGTTCTTAGATACTGAGCGCATCCATAGGACTTATTAAAAGGTTACCCAACCGGTCTGCTACCATTATGTCAGCATTCCTTACAGCCTAAATAAAGAGTGGAAGTGTTCCCAGAGTAGTAGAATTGCCTTAGAGAAGGGTGCTGAGGCTTCTTAACTAAGTACAAAGACTTACTACAAAGTACTACAACTAAGTAGTCCCCCCATCCACAGTTTCACTTTTAGCAGTTTCAGTTACCCAAGTCTAACTGCAATCCCAAAGTATTAAATATTTATTCCAGAAATAAAACATTTGTGAGTTTTATATTGCACACCATTCTGAGCAGTGTGATGCAATCTCACACCTTCCCACCCTGACCCCCCTGGGACATGAATCACCCCTTCATTCAGGGCACTAAGCTGTATTCCCTACCTGTGCATTAGTCACTCACCGGCAGATTGAATGCCACCGTTCGGCAGTGTTCAGGTTCAAGTAACCTTTATCTTACTTCATCATGGCCCCAAAGCACAAGAGCCAGTGTAGCAATGCTGATGATTCAGATATGTCAAAGAGAAGCCATGAAGTATTTCCTTTAAGTGAAAAAGTGAAAGTTCTTGACTTAATAAAGAAAGAAATAATGTATGCTGAGATTCCTCAGATCTATGGTAAGAAGAAATCTATCTGTGGAATTGTGAAGGAAAAAGAAATTCATGCTAGTTTTGCTGTTTCACCTCAAACTGCAAAAGTGATTGCCAGTGTGATGTGATAAGTACTTAGTTAAAATGGAAAGGGCATTAGAATTATGGGTGGAAGACACGAACAGAAATGTGTTCCAGCTGATAGCAGTTGGGCTTGGTACCAATGTGGAACATACCCCCATGGATAAAGGGGTACTACTGCATTTGCATTTAGACTTCATGAAAATTAGCAGAGCTTGAACCTTCTTATTGGCACCCAGATTAGGCACTTGCCTTCTGGGTGAGAGGATCTCAGCATAGAAGGGACTGAGGAAGGTGGTCAGAAAAGGTCATCCCGGAAGAAGTCATCTTGCCTTGGGTGCAAGATTGCTCAGAATAAAGACTCCCTGTCCCATCCCTCCTTACATCTAGGTATGCAAGTTCCAGCCAATAAGATATGCAGTTCACAGATCCTACAGGGCCTTCTGCCCTTTTATTTCCCCTTATTAGTCCCTCCTCACCCTTTTTTAATCCTAGAAGATGCATACAAAGCAGCAGAGTGGGAAGGAGTGCGAGAGTAGACCAGTAGACCATATTCCCTTCCAAGCAGGCCCTAGTGATAGCTAAGTGGGAAAGAAGGAGAGAGCACTGCATTCCATGTGAAATTGAAGCTTCTCATTGGCCTGGAGTAGGCTAGACTTTTAATACCTGAGTGTGACCAGGATATTTTGGGATCTTCCCAGGATGTCATTAAGGAACTAAAAAAATAGGTGCTCAATGGATACTAATTCAATGGCACTGAGCTCTTTAGTCATCCAGATTTTTACACACTTTATTTTTGTAAAACGAGGTACACTTGTATGTCACACAGAATATCACAGGTTAGGGAGAAACTGGCAGAAAAAACATTTACCCAAACGGCACCAGTAGCCAAAAACTCATGATTCTAAACTAAAGTTTCCTACAGCTTACAGAATCATATGGCATTCTAGTGGAAAATCCTCCTCTTAGATTCCTGCTGGTATCTTCTTTATCGCTGAATATCCAGAATAATGAAGGCAATAAGATAGCTGATGCATCGATAAATGAATGAATAATTTTATGTGACAATTACTTTCTTAATCTTTTCATCAAATTTTTCCCTTCAATTTTTAATGTTTGAAACATAATTTCTATCCATATATACAATGAAATGGAAGCTTGGAAATGGGATGACAACCCTGTAAATATTAACAAAGTAGGAAATTGATTTGTTTTATAAATTTTGAATCTGAGTTTGCAAAAGATGGCGCATGCAATGGCTCATTTTGTGGTAGATGCTGACACCTACTGGCCAGATTTGATATTAAATGCTTGATAGCCAGTGTGTCCATGAAGTTTGTTCAATTGCACATGAACTTGAAGTGAAATGTTCCTTGTTCTTAGAAGGTGAAGTCTTAGGTTTGGAAGGGAAGGCAGTGCAGGGAGACCTGGATCCAGGAGGGTGAGAACACTGGGAAATGAAGACTCCAGGATGAGAAAAACACTAAAGAAAAGAATTGTGGAGTAGACTCTGGAATGCCATCAGATAGTGACTCCCAAAATTCCTGCCTTGCTCATCTCAAGTCCTTTCTCTCCTGGAGTTCTTTGTCTGGACTTCTAGGAGATTTTTCTCTAGGTGCACAGTTCTGTTATCCAAACAGCAAGGGGGTTTCTGCCTAGGTCCTGTTATTCCTTACACAGGTAGCAGATTACTGAGAACCCAAAGACTATAGAGGAAAAAAGGAAATTTTAATACAAATGATGTCTTGGCAGAAGAAGGAGAGACACAGCCTCAGATATTACAGCACATCATATTAAAACTGTGCTGGAATCTGTTTGCCCCTCCAGATATTTCCTTCCTTCTCAACTTAAGGAAGAGTCTGCACTTTTGGTTTTAGAGACAGAGTCTCACTTTGTCACCCTCGGTAGAGTGCTGTTGCAGCACAGCTCACAGCAACCTCCAGCTCTTGGGCTTAGGAGATTCTCCTGCCTCAGCCTCCCAAGTAGCTGGGACTACAGGTGCCCACCACAATGCCCGGCTATTTTTTGTTGCAGTTTGGCCGGGGCTGAGTTTGAACCCGCCACCCTCAGTATATGGGGCCAGTGCCCTACTCACTGAGCTACAGGTGCTGCCTGAGTCTGCACTTTTTAAAGAGGGGAAATAAAAAGGGACTAGTTCATCTAGGAAGGTTGTATGGACGTTAACAAGGCTAGTGCATGGGGCAGGTTACTTAGGGATGGCGAGTCTTGGCATCAGAAAGTCTGCACAGGGCCCTTTGGAATCTCAAGTGGCAGTGCCAGCATTCAAACTCAGGCAGCCTGTCTTCTGGTCTCCTAAACAGCACGTCATATTAAAACTGTGCTGGTTCTCTGTTTGCCCCTCTAGATATATTCTTCCATTCTCTGCCCCATGTGGGTCTTGGAAGCCTGTTCTCTAAGAACTGCAGCACATAGGCCTGCATGCCCTCTGGCTTACCATCTGGTTTACGATAGTTTCAGAGAGTGGGAGGAGAGTTCAGGGCTTTTATACTTCCAGCTCCCTTTTTGCCATGCTCAGGTTCAGCAAAGTTCTGCCTGTCAAGCAGTCCTTCCCCTGCTGGTATCCACTAACATCATCCCTCCCCTCCCTCCTCAGGCCTATGGGCAGTAACATCCTACTGTTGATAGCCCCTGGGGATGTCATCCTGCCTGGTTGATTCTCTCTTTTTTATTTTTTTGTTTCATTCTTTTTAAATTTCAGATTAATTTGAGGGTACAAACCATTGGGTTGTACAATTATTGCACACAAACTTTGTGGCCACCTTATGTAATTTACATGACAGGTAAAAATCAGAGTTGAAGCTGTGTCCTAAACCCAGGGAGTGTACCATATATCCATGCATGGTACACAATGGGTGGGAAGCTACTGAATGCCCTCCTTTCCTCCCTGCTTGAGTTTAACTGAGATTTTTTTCTCGTGTGAGCCTCTAGTTATTAATCCAGTGGTTTCAACTTAGTAATGAGCACATGTGATGCTTGTTTTTCTAATCTTGTGATACTTTACTTAGGACAATGCTCTCCAAATCCATCTAGGTTATTACAGATGCAAAATCTCCTTTTTTTGAGACAGAGTCTCACTTTGTCACCCTCAGTAGAGGGCCTGGGCATCATAGCTCAAACTCTTGGGCTCAAGTGATTCTCTTGCCTCAGCCTCCCTAGTAGCTGGGACTACAGGTGCCCACCACAACACCTGGCTTTTTTGTTGTTGTTGTTTGTTTAACAGGACATGGCCGGGTTCGATCCCACCAGCCCTGGAGCGCGTGGCTGGCACCCTTACCACTGAGCACGGGTGCCACCAATCTCCATCTTGTTTTGTGGCTGAATAGCATTGATTACATGGTATACATATAACACAGTTTATTGATCCATTCATGTATTGCAGGCTACTTGGGTTGTTTCCACATCTTTGCTCTTGTGAACTGAGCAGCTATGAACATTCTAGTGCAAATGTCCCTGTGATAAAATGTTTTCTGCATTTCTTGTTGATTCCCTTAACCCTAACATGACAGATTAATATATCTGTGTTATCCGCCAGAACCTTGACCTATGCAAACATCTTACAGAGTGCCCTATAACATGCTTTTATGTATATTTTCTGTAGAGGGGCTTATTCTACTGAGATTTCAACCCATGGTCTTGCCCATACCTTGCTCTTTGAGCCATGGTTCTCATAACAGCACGCTCCATCAGCATATGCACGACAGCTTTGCTTTAGAATGAGAAAACCTTGGATCCATAAGCCATGCAGGAGAGTCAATTATAGTTACACAACTTCCTTCACTTGTTGAGTTTGTAAAGTCTGATTTTCATGGTTGCAACTTGTATCTTCCCAAGACCGTCCTGCTTTATCTGAGTCTTTGGTTGGGTCTTTCTAACCAGGATTCTAGTCTTTTTCCTTTCGGCTTGCATCATTCACTCCCAAGAAAACTGCCTCCAGGCCCATCTTCTAAGTTTCTCGGTCTTCTGTCTTGGCTGAATTCTAGCATCTCCCATTCTCAGCACTTTCATGTCCTTCTTCCTTTCTTCTTTGTCAGTCTGTCCTTCTTCTTTTCCCATTTTCCTGGCTTGTATCTGGCACGTGGCAGCACTACCAATCTACTTTCCCAGATCTAGAATCTGAGTACCTGTCAATCATTTGCCGATCATCATGGCATGTGAAATAGACTCACTTTATTTCATTTTAGGAGTATCAGCATTTTAATAGGGCAAGTCTTAGATAAAATGAATGTTACTGAACTCCAAAACAGCATCACATGAGTAGGAGGCTGCTCATTCCTAAAAGCCATTTGTTTCTATCCTGGTAAATATACATAACATAAAGTTCACCACTTTCACCATTTTTAAGTGCATGGTTCTGTGGCATCAAGCATACTCACATTGTTGTGCAACTGTCACCACCATCCACTTCTAGAACTTTTTATTCTTCTCCATCTGGACCTCTGTACCCATTAGACCTTAACTCCTCAGTCCCCCTTCCCTACCTCAGCCCCTGCCAGCTACCCTTCTACTTTCCGTCTCTATGATTTTGACTGAACATGGCTTTATTTTGTTCTGTTCAAAAGAACAAGCTCAGGACCTTTGCATGTGAGTTGCAAGTGTCACACAGTGTCCTGTGTTTATGGGTGGACCCATTCATTCATGGGAGGGGGCAGTGATCTGCCTTCCTGTGGCAGGGCTGGTGATGCGCCTGAATGCCCCGTGTCACTCCAAGGAAGAGTGGGAGGCTGAAACTGAAGACATTCCTACCTGGACTCCTGCAAGCTCCCTTCTGCCTCTTTAATTCTTTGATCCCAGGAAAAGGAAATTGGCACTGAGGAATATGAAATTATTAATAGAAATCACAGAGAATACATGTTGCTAAAGCTATTGTAGCAAGACTATACCTGTGTTACTGGAAATTAAAGCTAGATTCATGCATAATGATACTGATGAAACCTAGCCTTTTCTTCAAGTCAGGCCCAGAAAAGCAGGAATGGTCAGTGGAGAAGTGGAGAAAGCAGGCAAATGGGAAGCCTGCAGGATAGACTCGAGCTCCCAGTTGTCTTCTTTGGCCTGCATAATGTGTGTGTATATATATATATATATATTTTTTTTTTTTTTTTTTTTTTTTTGGAGACAGAGTCTCACTCTGTGCCCTGGGTAAAGTGCCAAGGCATCACAACTCACAGCAACCTCAAACTCTTAAGCTTGAGCAATCTTCTTGCCTCAGCCTCCTGAATAGCTAGGACTATAGGCACCTGCCACAATGCCTGAGTCGTTTCTCTATTTTTAGTAGAGATGGGGGGCTCACTCTTGTTCAGGTTGGTCTCAACTCTGGAGCTCAAGCAATCCACCCACCTGGGCCTCCCAGAGAGCTAGGTTTACAGGCGTGAGACACCCATGCCTGACAGTTTTTTCCTTTCTTAAAAGGAAAAAATGGGCTTGGCACCTGTAGCTCAAGCAGCTAAGGCACCAGCCACATATGCCAGTGCGTTTGTATCTAGCCCGGGCCTACCAAACAACAATGACAACTACAACCAAAAAATAGCCAGGCATTGTGGTGGGCGCCTGTAGTCCCAGCTACTTGGGAAGCTGAGGCAAGAGAATCGCTTAAACCCAGGAGTTAGAGGTTG
>NW_003852403.1:38959320-38968377 GCF_000181295.1 Otolemur garnettii
GCAAGAGAATCACTTAAGCCCAAGAGGTGGAGGTTGCTGTGAGCTGTGATGCCAGGCACTCTATCGAGGGCAACATAGTGACACTATGTCTCAAAAAAAAAAAAAAAAAGAATCAAGAGTTCATGCTCAGGCTCAGCGCCTATGGCTCAAGCAGCTAGGGCACTAACCATATACACCAGAGCTGGCGGGTTCGAATCCAGCTCGGGCCTGCCAAACAACAGTGACAACTGCAAACAAAAAATGGCGAGGCATTGTGGCAGGTGCCTGTAGTCTAGTTACTTGCGAGGCTGAGGAAAGAGAATTCCAGGAGTTGGAGGTTGCTGTGAGCTGTGATGCCACAGCATTCTGCCCAGGGCGACAGCTTGAGGCTCCATCTCAAAAAAAAAAAAAAAAAAGGAAAAAATGTATAGTTTTTTAGCATCCTCTATATTTATTATGAATTTGCTTCATATGAACCAGTAAACTAGATATTGGGAACAAGATGATGAGGGAAACAGATTACCTTCCTGCCTAATGAAGGTTACTCATATATCCCAATAGGCAAAACCAATATTATGTAGATAATCTCCCCAAAAGAGTAACAGCGGGTTACATGTTTCTCTTAAATTTCAGTGCAGGAATCAAGAAAATGCTTCAGTTGTGGTCCTACCAATGAGACTGGTGGGCAGTTTAAATATATCCACAAGTTCTTTGATACTGTCTTCAAAAAATGGAGTCCTTCCTTCAACCATGAATTGGACTTGTGACTTGCTTCTAACAAATACAAAAAATAGTAAGTGACAATGCAACTCCAGTGTCTAGATCACAAAGGCACGGTAGTTTCCTGCTCACTCTCCCTTGGCTGTGGGGGAAGCCAGTTTCCTTGTCATGAAAAATCTCAAAAAGCCCAATGAGGACTCTGTGATAAGGAAATGAGCCTCCAGGCAACAGTGAGAAAATGAAGTTCCCTGCCATCAGGCCCGTGAGTGAGCTAGGAGTGGACCGTCTATCCCCTGTCCAGCCTTCAAATGATCCCAGTCCTAGCCAAGAATTTTGTTGCAGCCCCATAAGAGACTTTGAACCAGAACCACCCAGCTAAGCCACTCCCAAATTCCTAAACCACAGAAACTAAGATAATAAACATTGCTTTAAGTGGCTAGTTTTGAGCATGATTCAGTATGCAGCTATTGGTAATTAATATAGCAATCAAAATGAAGCCATTGAATTTTATCCTTAAATAACATAGTTCAGAGTCCCATTGACTATCTCGGCTGCTGTGTTGCCGGGTGATTCATGTCGATTTTGTAATCAAGTAATGGTTCTAAATTTTTTTTCTGTCATTTAGCTCTTTGCTACAGCCTATCAACATCCTTTAGCAAACTAATATAGCCTCCTTGGAAAGAAATATGGAGAATCCTCAAAGATCTCAAATTAGACCTCCCTTTTGACCCCACAATCCCACTACTAGGCATCTACCCAGAAGAAAAAAAATCATTTTATCATAAAGACATTTGTACTAGATTGTTTATTGCAGCTCAATTTACAATCACCAAGACGTGAAAACAACCTAAATGCTCATCAACTCAGAAATGGATTAACAAATTGTGGTACATGCACATCATGGAATACTATTCAGCCATAAAAAAGATCATGACTTCACATCTTTTGTAATATCCTGGATGGAGCTGAAACACATCCTTCTTAGTGAAGTATCATAAGAATGGAAAAGCAATTATCCAGTGTTCTCAATATTAATATAAAGCCAGTAGAAGATCTGATGCACACCTACATGGGAGAAAAATGCATTTCAATTAAAGTTGGGGGGAGAGGTAATGAGGAGGGGGGTGAAGGAACGGATTGGGGTGATCTCAGTGAAAGGGCACAGGGTGGCAGTGTTTGGACACCTTTTGTGTGGGGGACATAACCACAAAAGGGACTATACATAACAAAATCAAATATTTTGACCTGGTCGTTCGTACCCTCACATAAATCTGAAATAAATTTACTTTTCAAAAACAAAGAAATAAAATCTCTTGTGAGTTTAATTCTCTTTCAAGGTAACTAGTTATCCCTGTTGTTTTGTGCTGCTTCATAGAAAGAGCAGTAATATCAAAATCCAAGGATTTGGTTAGTAGTCTCAGATTGGCCACTAACATACTGAGGGACAAGGAGCAAATCTCTTAATCACCTTCAGCTTCAGTTTCTTCATGTGCAAACTGAGTAGAAGAATGCCGATTTCATGGGGCTCTAAGGGCTCTGACACTGACCTCTCTGCAGGACCTATCACATGAAAGAGATATTCTTTACCTGCCCAGAGTTTAGTCCTATTTTCCTGTGGGGAATTGATCATCTTACATTCATAACCCATGTGGTTCAACAAGCTTCCTAGCCCCAAGAATGGTGTTTAATCATGATACAAGGGAAAACTCAATCATAAGTGCCTTATACTGTAGAGATATTTATTGCATAGATGTAGATTTCCACATTGGACAAGCAGTTGAACAATGCCAGATGACAGACCTGCATATCCGAGCTTCTTTTGGCCTTCTCCTCATAGTCATGCTCCAGTCTTTTCACTCTCACGCATTAGTGTCAAAGCAAGAAGTTGCTGGTGGAAGAAGGGATATATTTATAGGAAGTCTGAAAGATTGCCTTCCCTTTCTCTTCATTGGCCAGACTCAGTCACATAGAGCTGGAAAGAAGACTAAGAAATTGAGTGTTTGCTGGGTTGTTTTAGACTCTCAGTCAAGGCAGAAGAGAGCCAGGAAATACTGTTGGATAAATGGTTAACCAATAACCCATAGATGAACATATGGTCCAGCTGCCTAATGAGCATAGTCCACCCTCTGTCACAGCTTGGGTACATGGATAGATAGATACATGATCCCACATGGCTCCAGGAATGTCAGAAACACTGTGACCACCTTGCCACCATACCAAGAAACCTGTCTGAGAATGGTGTCACTGCAGAGGAAACAGCAGTGAGAGGTGAGGAGAAGTGTATTCCTGTTTACTTTACTCAGTGCCTGGTTAGGGAGGCACCTGAGCCAAATATACTTCTTGGACTTGCAAGTAATGTGACCCAGTAAAATCTCCATTGTGGTTAGATTACCACTTTAGAGACCTCCAGGGCCTCCTGATATTCACACCTTCTCCTTGCCTCTGGGCCAGCCCTCTGCCTCACTTCAAACAATAAACTGGTGAAAATGACAAAGTGCAAATTCTGGGCGTCAGCCTTGAGATTTCAGCTGTTCTACTCTTGGAAACCAGCCACTACCAAAGTGTAACTACACTGAGACTATCATGTTACGAGAACAAGATAAGCACGTGGAAAGGCCATGAGAAGTAGAACCAAGGAACCTGGCTGGGCTCCCAGCTGAAAGCCAGCACCTGCTTGCCAGCCATGTGAATGAGCCATCTTGGAAGTGAATCCTCCAGTGACAGTGGACAAGCTTTCCCCACTAAGCCCTGCCCACACTGTGAATAAATAAAATGGTTATTATTTTGATACAAAGTTATGAAGTAGTATTTTGTTTGTTTTTTGAGACAGTCTCACTATGTCACCCTGGGTAGTGTGCAATGGCATCATAGCTCACAGAGAGGCAAGAAAGTAAAAGCAGAACTGAAAGTATCTGTCCTAGCTGCCCTGCGTAGCCTCAGCCAAGCCGCAGGTGTTTCTGTTGTCTGTATGTTTCTTCCTTGACATACTACGTGGGGCCTAGATTGTAACTAGTAACTTCCCTGGACTTCTGTTGCCTTTGAGGGCAGGTGGTCCAACTAGTCTCAAGGACGTGGACAAATCTGGCCTTCCCCCTTGAGCCCGGGACGTTGAGGATGATGTCATGTCTCTCTCTGTTTTATGACCCTCATGGGCACTCCCACCCTGAAAAGTGGATAAAAGAGAGGCAAGAGATCGAGTTGGGTGTGGGGAGGCTTGGTTTTGGAGACACACTGGTGTTCCGAGTTATCCCCCCAGCCAGAATAAACCCCCTTCCTCTAATCAACTGGTGCCTAGAGTCTTCTGTCTGCGTCGGTTTCCTGCTACAACAGCAACCTCAAACTTTTGGGCTTAAGCAATTCTCTTGCCTCAACCTCCCAACTAGTTGGGACTACAAGTGCCTGTCACAACACTCAGCTATTTTTTGTTGTTGTTGTAATTGCAGGCCCAGGCTGGGTTCTAACCCGCCAGCCCCTGTCACAAACCAGCGTGGCGAAGGGGAGCAAATCAGAGTGGAATTGGTGGGGAATGAGGAAAATATAGCACAAGAGAAGACATGGAACTAAAGGATGGACTGGGAGGACTGACTGAGCTGATGGCTACAGCCAGCACCAAAGCCCAAAATCAGCTTTATTTTATAGTGTCTCTGTACAGGGTTGCCCAGGGGGAGGTAGCACAGACGATATGGGGAAATAGCATAAACAAAAGACATAGTTTTGGTATTATAGCACAATAGGAAAATGTAAATAACAAAGACAAACCCTCGGCTCGGCGCCTGTGGCTCAAGTGGCTAAGGCGCCAGCCACATACACCTAAGGTGGCAGGTTCGAATCCAGCCTGGCCCGCCAAACAACAATGACGGCTGCAACCAAAAACAGCCAAGCGTTGTGGCGGGCACCTGTGGTTCCAGCTACTTGGGATGCACAGGCAAGAGACTTGCTTGAGCCCAGGAGTTGGAGGTTGCTGTGAGCTGTGATGCAACAGCACTCTACCCAGGGGGACAGCTTGAGGCTCTGTCTCAAAAAAAAAAAAGACAAACGATCTTGTTAATGGTTTCTGCTCAACTTCATTAATATGTGACAAGAAGTAAGAAGGGCAAGATCACAAGGATCTCAGCATAGTTGACAAAACAAAGAAAGAACTATGTGACTTGAAGGTTACTACTTAACTTTATAGCATAAGACAAGGAGAAAGAAGGGAGGGATCTCAAGGATTTCTGCATAGTTAACTGGCCAAAGAAAGAGCTCCATGACTTCTGGCAGAGGGAGCATGAAGAAAGGAAAACTGCTGTTTCCAGAACGGAGGAGATGCAGTTGAGGGTTCATTCTCTGAATGTTCCCCAGGCTGTGAGGGCTCTTCCGTCTCACAGCCCACTCTCTACAAGCCCCTGCAGTACGGGCACCAAGCCAAGTAGTATGTTTTATAGCAACAGATAATTAAAACAGAGTTTGAATAGGATTCAGATATCATTTGATGCTGGAAGGGTTTTTAACTGAATCGTCAGCCATATAACCTTAGAGGAATTATAATATCTGCTCGTAATTCAGTTTCTTTAGCTATATAAAAGTTGCAGTGGCATTCAGTATGCATTTAGTTTTATTCTACTCCTTGGCTTGTTTTTAGGATTAAATGAAATAACATACCTAAAAGTAAATGATAACACCAAGGACTTTTACTGACTCCAGTGACCACTGCTGTCTCACCTGCTCTGCTGAAATCCAGTAACGTCTTGTCTCCGACACTGCCTTCATCTTCCAGCTTCATGAATCACTGAAAAAGAAATAAGACTAGCCCAGGAAAGGTGGCTCATGCCTGTTATCCTATCCTATCCTCTGACTCTTCTGGGAGTCCGAGGCAGGTGGCCCACTGGAGCTCAGGGATTTGAGACCAGTCTGAGCAAGAGAGCAAGACCTTATCTCTACTGAAAATAGAAAAACTAGCCAGGTTTGATAGCAGGAACCTGTAGTCCCAGCTACTCAGGAGGCTGAAGCAAGATGATCTCCTGAGCCCAAGAGTTTGAGGTTGCTGTGAGTTATGATGCCATGGTGTTCTACCAAGGGCGGAAAAGTGAGACTATCTCAAAAAAAGACAACAAGAAATAAGATTAATAAGCTGGTGAATTCCTGGTGACTCCCAGGGACCACAGCCTTCCCCCCATGGGTAAAAGATTAATTAAATGACCCTTTCTAGAATTTTGCCATGGGTCGAGACAGTCGTTGAAAGGTATGTAAAACCTATTTTTTTCATTCTTAAGTTTGTTTCTTTGTCATTCCTGGTCTTTCCCTTAGCCATTCCTTTATCCTATTCCCACACCTCCAGATTAGATGTGCCTGGATTTCTCCCGATCCCCCAAGAGTTAGTTCGAGACACACTCCAATGCAAAGATCATGAGGCAAGCTTTATTCAAGCCAGGGCCTGGACTCTCCTGGTGAGCACACCGAGGAAGAGCCCCAGCCCTGAAGTGCAATCAGTTTTTATAGGGTACAGAAAATAAGAAGGGGAGGGGTAAAGTACAGGTACAATTTTGATTGGTTGCTAGGCTCATGGGCAGATTACAGGTTAGGCATTAGCTCCATTGGGCATAGGTTTCGAGCCATGCAGTGGTGCTATCTTTGGGATGGGCAGGGGGCGTTATGCTGACTCATTGGGCCTAAGATGGCTGCGGTGGCTGTCATTACAATGAAGTAGGCTCGTCCCTCACAGTTTCTCTGGCCTTAGCTAGTGAGTAGATTGGTTGTACTTGGTTCTAAGGGAGGAACCATTTCATTCTGGTTCTCCCTTGGGTTGCCATGGGAAGAACAGATATCCTAGGTAGATTTGAGGTTCTAAATGTGGAAGGTACCTAAGCTGCCTGTCTCCAGTAGAGTACAAGAGGGGCAAACAGCAGATTAACTGGAAAAAAGGCAAACAAATTTCTTTAATTGGGAGAATCACAGAGTGATTATCTAGCCACTAAGGGATGAGAGGTCTCTACACCATCCTAGAAAAAGAGGTTATGGGAGGGGAGAGAAGAGGAATTCTGTTGAACAGCAATAAAAGATTACTGGGGGTACTGATTAGAATAGAGATTTATTACTCAAGTCAGTGGAAGGGCTTCATTTTAAAAAAGAGCTTAATTTGTAAATAGTTCTTTTTGATGGTGAAATTGTCAAAGTGTTCAAGCGCAGCTACATGCTTGGTCTTATGGGAGAGGAGGGAAAAACAACTAACTATTCTGGGTGGTGGATCTAGATCTTAGGCAGATAAAAGAGATTCAACTCCTTTGGGAGAGGTGTGGGAGGGAGGTCAAAGTCCTTGAGCCTTCTATATATACATGGTTATGCCAAAACACCATATTTTAGGGTATCTGCTTCTGAACCCGGATAGCTAACTAAGGTCTGAAAGATATGTAGTAATTAGGAATAAGTCTAATATATAAGGAAAGCAAGAGAATTCCAGACAAAGGGAGGAGCATGCATCCTCTTGTTTTCAGAGAAGTGTGTAGTCCACTATGAATAAAGTCCCAACCAAAAGGGGTTTGGTTTGTTTGTATATGGCGTTGGGGACAAGTGCCAAACTCTCAGTAACAAATGAAAGGTTATGGAGCCAAAGATGAAAGATTATTCTGAGGTGGGAGGCAAAAGGAAAAGGGAGGCTCAGTTTGTGCAATTAAAACGGCTTTATTCCACCTGGGTGCGGGGGTGGTAAGATTTCCAACCTGGCTGGGAAGAAATCCACCCGTGAGTAATGGCAAAACCGGGGTTTTAGGTCAGGAAGGTGGGGATCAGGACATTCCCTATCCTGGGTTGGACATCTGTTGTAAGGGTGGGGGGGACATTTACCTTTCCCAGGTGGGACCTTTCCCTTTTACCTACCCCAGACTTTCCCAGGTGGGGTAGGCTAGGAGGTTGATTCTTTTAGGTGGGTCCACCCTATTTGGGTGGGGTTGGAGCCTATCAACAAAGGGACAATTCTCAATCTGTCAAAACTCAATGGCTGGCAGCACCTACGGCTCAAAGGAGTAAGGCACCATCCTCATATGCCAGAGGTGGCGGGTTCAAACCCAGCCCTGGCCAAAAACCACACACACAAAAAAAACCTCAATGGCTTCGGCTTAGCTAAAATGAACTCCACACTCTTTGCAGTTATTATTTCTCTGACCCAATGTTGCATAACACTGGAGACCATCGTGAACAACCTGTTTTAGCTACCAGAGTCTCTGCCTATCCCTCAGGATCTTGTTCACAGTGAATTGCTCGCCTGGCAACCATATTTGTAATAGGTGAAACTTGGCAAGTATGAATTAGCCAGAGGGAGACATCTGGCTCAATTTGAACCAATCAGGGTCTCCCCTGGAAATTAAGTTTGGTGGCTAAGCAACAGCTAATTGCTCTCAGGGTGTGGCTGGAACTGAGGGGCAAATAACTCCAGGAGCCAAGAGGCTTTTATTCCACTGCACAGTGAAATAAAAAGAGACAGCTGGAAGAGAGTGAAGAGAGAAGCAGATGGTTAGGGAGCCCTGGTGTCAGGGAACTGTCTGGACCCAAAGGGGAGACCGGAGTCTGAAAGGGTGGCTTAGAGCCACTCACTTTTCCCCCCCCCAGAGACCCAGTTGCATTCTTGCCCTTGGGTTCTGAGACACACACCCCCAGTTTGTTCTTTCAAGTACATCCCTGCCCCCTTTCCTTTCTGAAGCTATTTTTTAAAAATTGACACATAATTGTACATATTTGTGCCATACCTAGTGATGTTTGGATACATATAATATTAATCAGATTAGAGCAATTAGCATATTCACCAGCTCAAACATGTATCATTTCTTTGTGGGAATGTGGGAACGTTGAATATCCTCCTTCTAGCTATTTGAAAGTGTATAATATGTTATTGTTCAAGTGAATCTCATTAGTTGTAATGAAAGAGTTTAAAGATAAGATAATGAATATTTGTGTGCCTTTTTTTTCCTCGTGGGCCAGCCAGTTGCTGCTACAGGCCCAAACAGCAATGTTGTAATAATCTCATGTTAAGATTCTTTGCTGCTCAAAAGGCATGCCTATGACTCAGCAGTTTTCCTTGCAGAGTCTCTGCAAAGTTCTGGCAAATCTCAGCAAATTGCTGCCCTGCCTTTGTCCTGGAAAATTAGATTGGCCACTGCTGCAGCCTCACTCTACCTTGCTCAGGGCATACACGAGTAAGTAAGTAATCACACATATGTGGAATTAGCCATGAAGATCAACTGAGTCTCCTCCAACTCAGAGTTTCTAGCTGTTGGGGGGATACAAGCAATTAAACACACAATAGCCTTTAAGTGCTATTTAGCCACTGGGAAGACAGAATGTCAGAGAGGCAAGGGGAGCCTAGCCCAGGGGTAGGGAGGTGGGGGG
>NW_003852403.1:38968415-38971287 GCF_000181295.1 Otolemur garnettii
CGAGGCACAGAGAGGGGTAGGAAAGGAAGTGATTTGTCAAAGGGAACACAATCCGGAAACAATCACACAGTCCTTGCTGTGTGCCTGACATTGTTCTAAGCATTTTACATATATGAGTTCACTTAATCCTCATGGGGCTAAATAGACTTCAGATGTTTCAAGTATGGATAGAGAGATTAATAAATCTGTCTAGGAACACACAGCCAGTAGAGGTGGAGCTGAGATTCAAACCCAGGCAGTTTGAATACTGAATACTTATTATTACTTAAACTGTTACAAACCCAACAAAGTGCAACAGTGCTTGTCCCTCGAACCTCACGGAGGTAAGGTCCTTTTTACTTCTAAAACATAAATATCCGTAGACTTTGAAATGTGCATCTACTGTACATCCAGTATACAGACTGTATATGCAGAGTCAGGGTCAAAGTCATTTTTACTTCTAAAATATAAATATCCGTAGACTTTGAAATGTGCATCTAGTGTGTACAGACTGTATATGCAGAGTCAGGGGCAAATTTTTTAAAAAGAGAACGTTGAGGCAGTTCAGCCATGTCATACACCAGATAATAATGAACAGCAACCACGTTATTATTAGCAATGACCTCTACACATCAAGAAGCAGGAAAAATAAACAGGATCATTTCAAGGTTGTGCCAGCTGTCAGCTGAAATTACCCCATTAAAGAGAACTCCGGAGAAACAGTTGCTGGGTGACAAGAGATGCTTGTTTACACAAAGAACTCCTTTTCAGGAAAATCCTTCCGTGCACATTTTTACTTCTTTATTTTCAGACTTTTTTAGCTTCACCAAAAAATGATTATTTGGCTAATAGATTTAACATAATGTACTGCAACAGTTACTCGTGAAGCTTTTGAGAGATGAATCAATTTCAGTATGAAAGTTTCATTACTGGAGTTTGGGTGGTATTTAGCTACACTACATTTTGTACTAAAAAGAAATCTAACTTTGTCTCAAACGGCCTGCTTTCCTGCCTTTGTATGTCTTCCAAAGATGCATTTATAATTTTTTTTTTAGAGACAGAGTCTCACTTTATTGTCCTTGGTAGAGTGCTGTGGCGTCATAGCTCACAGCAAACTCCAGCTCTTGGCCTTAGGCAATTCTCTTGCCTCAGCCTCCCGAGAAGCTGGGATCACAGGCACCCGCCACAACCCCCGGCTATTTTTTATTGCAGTTTGGCTGGGGTTAGGTTTGAACTCGCCACCCTCGGTATATGGGGCTGGCACCCTACTCACTGAGCCAAAGGTGCCACCTGATGCGTTTATAATTAATTAACAAAATAAAATATACTGCTTTTGAAAATATACTCTTTACTTGTTCTTCCTCCTGGCCTTTATTTCTCCCTCCCTCCTCTTCTAGCTCTCATCTGTCCCACTCTCAGCCATTCTCTATCCATCTTCCTTCTGGAAACTTTATAATATTTAAGTAAGAGATAATGGCCTGATTGTGCATATGAACCTGCACAGAGATGATGGGTCTATTTTGATGTAATCTCTCATCTCAACAGTAACTGTATGATAGTCAGTAGAGCCGCTCCAAATATCCAGCACTCTTCTTTCTGGCACGTGGTAGGACTGTGCTTACCACCTCCCTTGAAGTGAAGTCTGATCATGTGACTTGGGTTGGTCGATAAAATATGAGAAGTGATGTGAATGTATCAAAAGCATGCATAGGACATAATGATAATAATTTTTTCTACATTTCTAAATGAATAATAATACATGTTGATAAAAAATATGGAGAAATTGGAACCTTTGTATATTGGGAGAGAAAATATAAAATAATGTAGGGACTGTGGAAAAAAGGTTGGCTGCTCCTCAACATATTATTTTTATTTTTATTTTTTGAGACAGAGTCTCACTATGTCACCCTCAGTAGAGTACTGTGACGTCACAGCTCACAGCAACCTCCAATTCCTGGGCTTAAGTGATTCTCTTGCCTCAGCCTCCCAAGTAGCTGGGACTACAGGTGCTCAACACAACAGGGGCCCAAGCCTGTTACTCAATATAATAAACATAGAATTATCACCTGGCTCAGTGCTTCCACTCCTGAGTACACACCTGAAATAACTGGAAACAAGTATTCAAATAAAAATGTATACACAATTATCCATAGCAGCTCAGCTCACAATACCCAAAGATAGAAACAATCCAAAGTTGATCAACTGGTAAGAGGATAAACAAATGTGTACATACATACAGTGAAATGTTACTCTTGCCTTGGCCCCCATAGCACAGTGATAATGGCGCTGGCCACAAGCACTGAGGCTGGTGGGTTCAAACCTGGCCCAGGCCAGCTAATCAACAATGACAACTGCAACAGAAGCAGCCAGGCATTGTGTCAGGCACTGTAGTCCCAGCTACTTGGGAGGCTGAGGCAAGAGGATTGCTTAAGCCCAAGAGTTTGAGGTTGCTGTGAGCTGTGGCGGCAGCTCTAACCCTAACCTAACCCTAACCTGGGTGACACAGTGAGATAATGTATCAGAAAAAAAAAAAAAGAATTATTCAGCCATAGTAGGAATGAAGTACTGATATGTGTTATGATATAGATGAAACTTGAAGATAATGTGTCAAGTAAAAGAAGCCAGACACAAGACTACATATTGTGTGATTCTATTCATGACATGTCCAAAATAGGCAAATCCATAGAGGCAGAAAGATGAGTGGGTGCCGAGCTTGAGGGGGAGGGAATAGAGAGGCACTGCTTAATGGGTGGGGGGTTTCCATTAGGGGTGATGAAAAATTTCTGGAACTAGATAGTGATAATAGTTGCACAACATCATGAATATATTTAATGCCACTGAATTGTACAGTTTGGTTAAACCGTGTTATATTTTATCACTTTTTTTTTTTTTT
>NW_003852403.1:38971742-38973921 GCF_000181295.1 Otolemur garnettii
TTTTTTTTTTTTTTTTTTTTGGTTTCAGCCGTCATTGTTGTTTGGCAGGCCCAGGGTGGATTCAAACCCGCCAACTCACATGTATGTGGCTGACGCCTTAGCTGCTTGAGCCACAGGTGCCCAGCCTATCACAAATTTTTAAAAAATAAATATGTACATACACACAAATAAATGTGTGCAGTGCTCCAAGGTGGGCATAGAAGCGTGAATTGATATGGAGCATCTATCAACCTGATTATAGCATCACTCAGAATTAACCTCTTATTGTTTGGTTTTTTTTTTTAAAAGACAGAGAGACAGAGTCTCACTTTATTGCCCTTAGTAGAGTGCCGAGGCATCACACAGCTCACAGCAACCTTCAACGCCTGGGCTTAGGCGATTCTCTTGCCTCAGCCTCCTGAGTAGCTGGGACTACAGGCGCCCATCATAACGCCCAGCTATTTTTTGTTGTTGCAGTTTGGCCAGGGCTGGGTTTGAATATGCCCCCCTCGGTATATGGGGCCGGGGCCCTACCCACTGAGCCACAGGTGTCGCCATAACCTTTTATTGTTAAATCACATGTTATAAGACCATAACCTAGTCTATCTTGACTGACAAACTATTATTTTGTACTTGGTTTGCCTAACCTTCTCTTGAGCCTCCTTTGTGCCAGGCACTGGAGAAACAAAGATCACCACAAGCAGCTTACAAACACATCAACGTGTTAACCAAAAGACGCTCTGCAGCACAATGTCGCCATTATAAAGGTAGATTATGAGTTACAGTGAAATCCCAAAGACTGGGATGACCAGTTCCCCTGGGAATTCAGAAAATCCTACTCAAGAAGATAACGCCAGGATTAAATTTTAAGAGCTACGTAGTTTGCCAGGTAAAGGAGACGCTCACTCCAGATTGATGGAAGAGCTTGCCCTCTGCATAATGATATAGGCATGAAGCACCTTGGCATGTGACAGGAAATGACACTTGTCAGATAATGAGGTGTCAGGTGATGAGGGCTGGAGATGGACTAGAGAAGTTGTCAAGGGCGTCAACTGTGGCTTAAACCTGTAGCTAATCCTTTCTAACCTTTCCATGGACCCCACGCATGGAAAATGAAAATGCATATTGTAGGAGATGCCAACATCCAAGCAAGATGATCTGCAGCTGAGGCGTGGACCTCAGGCCATTCGTCCACAGGAGCTCCTTGTGGGAGGAGCCCGTGCCCTCAGCACGTAGTCATTGTTAATTACTCCCCTTACCTGTGTTGTTCTGGCTCAGTAAAAGGCTGGTGCAGAGGTTGCTTGGGGCTACCCGGAAAGTAAGGGCTAGCCGGCCTTCCACAAGCTTGTACTTCTAATCCACCTCTCGCCTGGTTCCTTCCTGCGCCAACCGAGACCAGGGCCATAGGAGCCCAACGGGTCACGACATTTTGGCGTAGTCAGCAGGATATAGCAGGACACAACAGGACACCAGGGACGCGGACCAAAGGGTTCAACACCCAGATGTAGGTGAGGCCTTTGGTAGACAGTGGAAGGAAGTCCAAAGGGAAATGCCGCTCAGGGAAAGTGGGACCTTTGGCCAATTTAGAAATTAAGAAACTGCGCTCAGAATAAGTAAGGTGTCTGATAAAATAAGCAAAGACATGGGTAACTTTCTGTTTGGGAAATCGTGGGAAGTAGAAACTGAGGAAGAAAGCGATGTTCAATCGTTATCTGAAAGTGAGGATAGTGAGGTTCAGTGGGAAACTGGACCTAAGAAAATTTGGGAAGCGAAAGCATATGATGTGAATGAGCAAATAATCACCTGTATGACCACTATGGCTGAACAAATTAAACAATCGGGAGATCAGATAAATAGTCTCACTGTCAGAAATGCTAACTCAGAGCACCCCATGTTGCCCTCAGCACCTCCCTATGTAAACAAACCGCCTGTGACTTCTGTTATGCAGGCTGTTTTAGAAGGGCATAATACTGGTGACTTTGAGTGGGAAAACACTTTGGGGCTTTTTCCGGTTACGGTCACTGATATTCCTCCTGATCCGCAACACCCTCAAGGGGGCCAGTGTTTTGACCACCTTTTCAGTTCTTAAAGATTTGAAACAGGCCGTAGCACAGTATGGTAAGCAGTCCCTATTTTCCAGAGGTCTGTTGCAGGGGCTTGCACAGGAACAGCGGCTCATTCCCTATGACTGGGATATGAT
>NW_003852403.1:38974317-38976217 GCF_000181295.1 Otolemur garnettii
GCTCCCTTAGAGGAGTATATACGGGCATGTGCTGACATAGGAACGGAATCCTATAAGGCTAATTTACTGGCTACCGCTTTAAAAGGAAGAGGTCAGTTCATTTCCTCCCCTTACATAATAGTCCTAGGTTTCTGCTCACTAAAGCTCTTTTCATTCTTAATTTTCTCAATCTCAGCAATGATGAAAAGACAGCTGCAGAACGCCATTGGACATCTCTCATTCATGCACCATCCTCTCCAGTGCAACAACCTATCTTTTATAAAAAACCTGATATGACAGAGTGGAAGCCAGGTTACGTGCTGCAATGGGGTGAGGCTTTGCCCATATTATTACAGAACATCAAGAAAAGCAGTGGCTACCAGCCCGCTGGATTAAGCCTCGACAGGAAACTTTACCAGCACCTTAAACAAGTTTGTTTTCACTAACCTTTCTTCTACAGGACCTTAGCTTAGGTAATTTCATAGTGGAGAAATCCTGGATCAATCTCCTCTGCGGGAACTCCAGCTGCCTCTCCCTTGTCGCTGCCCAGTCTCAGCAGGAAGCAGTTAAGAGCGGTCAGCACCCCTTTTCCCTGAAGAGGCAGCAGGAGTTTCTATGCAGAGTGGGAGGATTGATATAGGATTTCATTATTTTGGGCTGTATATTAAGCCCCAGGCAAGCTTAGGATGCATCGTCTACACCTTGGAAAATTAGGACAACAAAGACCTCGAACAACAAGCTTTAAGGTAAAGGTTATTATGGTATAGGCAAGGTAAGAGAATTTCACTTGTTGGGTTCGTTTCTTTTCAGTTGGGCACCTGATCTTTCTTTACTTAAAGTTATACTGCTTTTTGGAAAGGGTCTGAGTTTGCAGCCCTTTCTCTACCTAAGCTTTGGGTGATGCTTAATACTTCCCATGGAAGCATCATGAGCCCTATGGGTCAGCCCATAGCACATAGTTGAGTGGTGATTAGCACATAGGGGACAAGTTTTCCCCCATGCCTAGTTTGACTAATATGAGTCTCCTTTAAGTCTGAATTAGCTCCGATGGTGTATTTTGGTTATGCTTATGTGCCCTTTTGTTTCTTTTACTCAACAGAAAGCTTCTCGGTGAGGAGAAGGCAGAAACAACAGACCTTCTCCCTTGCCTATTCAGAAATGTCTTTAATACACTAGAGGGGGGGTAATGTAGGAGACACCAACATCCGAGCAAGATGATCTGCAGCTGAGGCTTGGACCTCAGGCCATTCGTCCACAGAAGTTCCTTGTGGGAGGAGCCCGTGCCCTCAACACGTAGTCATTGTTAATTACTCCCCTCACCTGTGTTGTTCTGGTTCAATAAAAGGCTATTGCTCGGGGCTACCCGGAAAGTAAGGGCTAGCCCGCCTTCCACAAGCTTGTATTTCTAATCCGCCTCTCGCCTGGTTCCTTCCTGCGCTAACCAAGACCAGGGCCATAGGAGCCCAACGGGTCACCACAGCATATGGTACCCCAGGCTGCAACAGGCCTGCTTAGCCTTGGCCATTCTCGGCACACCTCAATCCACTCTAGTGCAAACCTTTTGGGAAGTCCTGCTACGAGTAATGGAGAGTCAGTGAAGATCTTTAATTTAGGGAACAATATATCAGATTCACATTCTAAATCAGGAGTGTCCAACCTGTGGGCCTAAGGACTGCATGCTGATTTTTTGTTGTTTCTTTTGTGAGACAAAGTCTTACTTTGTTACCCTTGGTAGAACATCATAGCTCACAGGAAACTCAAACCCTTAGGCTCAGTGGTTCTCACCCTGTAGGTTGTAACCCCTTTGCAACGATGTATACATCAGGAAGGCTGAGAACCACTGGCTCAAGTGATCCTCTTGCCTCAGCGTCCCAAGTAGCTGGGAATACAGATGCCTGCCACAACATCTGGCTTTTTTTTT
>NW_003852403.1:38976445-38982616 GCF_000181295.1 Otolemur garnettii
GGCTGGATTCGAACCCACCAGCTCAGATGTATGTGGCTGGCGCCTTAGCCACTTGAGCCACAGGCACCGAGCCACACCTGGCTATTTTTAGAAGTGAGATGTCATTCTGGTTCAGGCTAGTCTCCATCCTGTGAGCTCAGGCAATCCACCCGCCTTGGCCTCCCAGAGTGCAAGGATTACAGGCATGAGCCACTGCACCCAGCCTGCATGCTGATTTTGAAAGAATTTTTATCTGTGGTGGTGATATCACAAAAAGCATGCATGGACCTTTTTTGTTTTCTAATCAGCTTTCATCAGTATTTCTATATTTAATGTGTGACCCTAGGCAACTCTCATTCTTCCAATGTGCAGCAAAGAAAAAAAGTTAGACACCTCTTTATCTAAATCATGGTTTGGAAGATAGAACAGTATGACCAGTAAAGTTGAAATCATAAATATCTGTGAGGAGACATTGGCAATAATTCAGAGAGAGATTTTTGGCATGAGCCTAAATCAGAAGAGGAGATATGAAATTAAAGAGAGTAGACAGATTCAAGATACAGTTGTAAGGCAGAATTAACAAGCCTTATGACTGACTGAGTAGAGGGCGATGGAGATAAGAGTCTAAAATAAGTGGACTCTTAAGTGGCTAAGGCATTAGCCACATACACCAGAGCTGGTGGGTTCGAATCCAGCCCTGGCCTACCAAACAACGACAACTACAACCAAAAGATAGCCGGGCATTGTGGTGGGCCCATATAGTCCCAGCTACTTTGGAGGCTGAGGCAAAGAATCCCTTAAGCCCAAGAGTTGGAGGTTGCTGTGAGCTATAACGCCACGGCACTCTACCCAGGGCAGCAGCTTGAGGCTGTGTCTCAAAAAATAAATATAAATAAAATAGCTCCCAGCCTGAGTGAACGGCATTTGGGGTATCTGATTGGTGGTTAAGTACTGGGAAAGTTAAATATTGGCTCAGACAGAGGACTGGAGGAGACTTAATGTTCATGTCATGGGCGGAGACCAGTGGTAGTTAAGGCCCAGAGAATGGATAAATTGGCTGAGAGAGGACATAAATAAGACATGGAAAGGGCTAAGGGCACTTAGGGGGAACTCTGAGGAAAGAAAGCCTGTGGGAGGGCAGCACCTGTGGCTCAGTGGGTAGGGTGCTGGCCCCATATCCCGAGGGTGGAGGGTTCAAACCCCGCCCCAGCAGAACTGCAACAAAAAAATTGCCAGGCCTTGTGGTGGACACCTGTAGTCCCAGCTACTTGGGAGGCTGAGGCAAGAGAATCACCTAAGCCCAGGAGTTGGAGGTTGCTGTGAGCTATGACACATGGCACTCTACCAAGGGCGATAAAGTGAGGACTTGTCTCTACAAAAAAAAAAAAAAGAAAGAAAAGAAAGCCTGTGGGAAATGGGACTGGCATTTCTTTGATGCCTAATGGGATCTTCTCAATTGACTGAACACTGAGAACCTTGAAGAGAATGACTCTTTTTAATCTTTCTAAATCTGTCTAAATGATCTACAAAGGCACTTCTGGGAACTCTGGAAAATTAGTCCCTTAATACAAGCTGACTTCTTTTGTGAAACTGAATATTAAAAAAAAAGTTACATCAGTTAAAGTAATTTTGACAGAGTCATAATCATGTTTCTCTCTAACGTATGTCTATAATATATTATCTACTTGTATGTCCATGCCTTCTCTGCAGTCTGTGAAATCTTCAAGGGCCCTGCAACCCCGGTACTATCTCGCATGGTACCTGGCACATAGGACATAGTTGATAAATA
Organism: Otolemur garnettii; assembly: GCF_000181295.1. Lineage (NCBI taxonomy): Eukaryota > Metazoa > Chordata > Mammalia > Primates > Galagidae > Otolemur > Otolemur garnettii. Next base: position 38,978,214 of record NW_003852403.1, read on the forward strand.
TTTGTGAATTATATGAATTTGAGGCTGTGTTTCTTGGGCGGTGTGGGTCCATGCATATCTCATTGCCTTGCCTTGGAAAAGTGAGGAAATCAAGCACTTTCTGCTCACAGCCAGACAAAAGGATGTCAAGATCAAGATCAAGTCTGTCAAGATCAAGAAAAAATAAGGATAATATGACGTTTAAAGTTCAATGCAGCTGATACTTTTATACCTTGGTCATCACAGACGAAGAGAAGGCAGAGAAAATGAAGCAGTTTCTGCCTCCTGGTTTATCAGTGAAGGAGCTGAAATGAACCAGACATGCTGATTTGAACTGCATTTAATTTTTTAAAAATTAAAAAAAATATATGAAGTTCAGTTTTAGAGTTCAATATATTCAAAGTATGATATAACACTTTTGAAACTCAGGTCTAACAATCTCGCCGAGGTTTTGCAATGGAAATATGTTAAATGGGCAAGAGACACTACAGTTGTAAATGTGGCAGTGCCCTTACAATAGTCAACATTGATAATGATGCATGATATATTTGTACAAATGTCATACAGCTAAGAGAATTAATCAACTATATCACAAGTATATCAGTGAAAGAAGTCAAACAAAAAGAATGATACTGTAAATTTCCAACTACATAAAGATTAAAAACAAGCAAAACAGGGCAGTGCCTGTGGCTCAGTAAGTAGTGCACCAGCCCCAGATACCGAGGGTGGCAGGTTCACATCCAGCCCTGGCCAAACTGCAACAAAAAATAGCCAGGCGTTCTGGCGGGTGCCTGTAGTCCTAGCTACTTGGGAGGCTGAGACAAGAGAATCACCTAACCCTAGGAGTTGGAGGTTGCTGTGAGCTGTGTGACACCACGGCACTCTACCAAGGGTGATAAAGTGACACTCTGTCTCTACAAAAAACAAACAAACCAAAAAAAAAAAAAAAAGCGAAACAAACATCTGGTTTAAGAAGTCTAGATAGCAGTCAGCTTTTGGGTGGACGTAGTGATGGGAACAAGAGGGACACTTCAGTACCAGTTACGTTCTATTACTTGATTTGGGTGCTGTTTACATGGGCATGTTAATGTTGTAAACATTTATGGAGCTGTGCACTAATAATTATTATAATCCATAAAAGTTTACTTTACAAAAATAATTACAGTACGTGATACTACAAGATAAGTTATAATATCAAAGAATAATCTCTAACTCTACAGTAGGAGTATAACATTAAGAAAGTTGCTGGACCATACTAACTGACCAATAAAAAGGAGACTGAAAGGAAGAAGTCAGTGGGTTTCAGAGATGTGTTATTTATAGGCTGAAGGCTCAAGGGGTTGCTGATAACTTGTACATCTGCACAGATTCAAAACCCACAGTGGCCATACCACTTGATAACAACTCAATTTCTGAGCTTTCAGTGCAAAGATCACCAGAGGAATCTCCCTTTCATTAGACCAAAACTCTGAGGATGGAGGACTTCTACTTTGTTCATAATGGAGTAACTGCCACTAGATTAGCCCCTGTGCCACAAATGAAATATAGAGAGATAAGCGCAAACTATTTAAAAATCTGTATATATATATTTTTTCTTTTCTTTTTTTTTTTTTTTTGGGGACAGAGTTCCCTTTTGTCACCCTTAGTAGAGTGCAGTAGAGTCACAGCTCACAGCAAACTCAAACTCTTGGGTCAAGTGATTCTCTTGTTTCCAATTGGTTTTCCAAAATCTAAGACCGTAAGCAAGACCTCTGCTTCTAGCATCAGGTGATCTTTGGAATCTAGAGAATCTTTACCATAACCATTAGGCCTGGAATTGCCATACCTTACATATACAGCCTTCCTTGGAGCCCAGTTTTCTGATCTCCTGCACTTACACAACTCACATACCATTCTTGTGATTCTCCAGGTCTCTCAAGCAGAAAGCAAGACTTATGCTAAAGATCAGGGCTCAGTTTCCTCTACAGTGGAGAGACGTCATTAAATAACCAGGACATTCATCAGAGACCCCAGAAAGTACAGGTACTACAAATAAAAACAATCTATCCATAAAGTAAATACTATTCTAGACCCATCCTAGAAGAGCTTAAATTTAAGCTTTGAAAAAAATCATACTAATCATACTGATCCACAAGTAAATTAACCATAGGCCCAAGCAAAGCTCAATACTCCTTAAAGGGGCTCGGTGCCTGTGGCTCAAGTGGCTAAGGCACCAGCCACATACACCTAAGGTGGCGGGTTCGAATCCCCAGCCCAGACCCGCCAAACAACAATGACGGCTGCAACCAGAAAATAGCCGGGCATTGTGGCGGGCGCCTGTGGTCCCAGCTACTTGGGAGGCGGAGGCAAGAGACTCACTTGAGCCCAAGAGTTGGAGGTTGCTGTGAGCTGTAATGCCACGGCACTCTACCCAGGGGGACAGCTTGAGGCTCTGTCTCAAAAAAAAAAAAAAAAAATTAGTCTTGGCTTGGCACCTGTAGCTCAGCATCTAGGGCTCCAGCTACACACTCTGAGGCTGGCAGGTTCTGGCCTGGCCTGGGCTAGCCGAACAACAATGACAACTGCAACAACAACAAAAAGTACCTGGGCATTGTGGCAGGCACCTGTATTCCCAGCTGCTCAGGGGGCTGAGTCAAGAGAATTGCTTAAACCTAAGAGTTTGAGGTTGCTGTGAGCTATGACGCCATGGCACTCTACCAATGGTGACATAGTGAGACTCTGTCTCGAAAAAAAAGGAAAAAAATAATTAGTCAGTATATAAAGATCCAGAAATGACAGAAAGGATAGAATTAGCAGACAAGGCTCAGCGCCTGTGGCTCAGGTGGCTAAGGCACCAGCCACATGCACCCAAGTTGGCAGGTTCGAATCCAGCCCGGGCCCGCCAAACAACAATGGCAGCTGCAACCCAAAAAAAAAAAAAAATGGCCGGGCATTGTGGCAGGCGCCTGTGGTCCCAGCTGCTTGGGAGGCTGAGGTAGGAGACTTGCTTGAGCCTAGGAGTTGGAGGTTGCTATGAGCTGTGATGCCACAGCACTCTACCCAAGGGGACAGCTTGAGGCTCTGTCTCAAAAAAAAAAGAATTAGCAGACAAGGATTTTAAAACTGTTGTTATAAATATGCCCAGTGATTTCAAGGAAAACATGAACACAACAAAGAAAGAGAAAAAATATTTAAAAAGATCCAAACGGAAGCTCTAGAATGGAACATAATAGTTTCCGAAGTGAACACAGGAAACAGAAATCATCCAAACTGAAGCACAGAGAGAAAAGAAGATAAAAAAAATAGTTTCAGTGATCTGTGAAACATAATCAGTTAGTCTAACTTTTCTATGACTGTAAAATTGGATGGGAGATTAGGATGGAAGAGGAGATCAGAGAAAATACTTGAGAAAATAATGACTGCTAATTTTCCACATTTGATGAAAATTATCAATCCAGAGATCCAAGGAGCTCAATGATACACAAAGAAATACTACAAATTAAACCAATACATATTGAGGAAAACCAATCATAAAAAGTTGCCAGAGGAAACAGGGAAACCGAGATAATGATATTACTGACTTCTCACCAGAGACAAGGCAAGTCAGAAAAAAACAGAACAAGATTTTCAGCCTTGAAATGGAAAAATACTGTCAACCTATAATTGTATACATAACAAATGCATTCCTCAAACATAAAATAGAAATAAAGACATTTTTTACACAAACAAAAAGCTCACAGAAATAAATGTCTGTAGATCTGCTCTACAATAATTTTTTTTTTTTTTTGAGACTGAGTCTCACTTTGTTGCCCTCAGTAGAGTGCCATGGCATCATAGTTCATAGCAACCTCAAACTCTTGGGCTCAAGCCATCCTCTTGCCTCACCCTCCCAAGTAGCTCAGACTATAGGCATTGGCCACAACACCCAGCTGTTTCTTTGCCTGGCTATTTTTTACAGAGGAGGTTCTCACTCTTGCTGAGGCCAGTCTCAAGCTCCTAAGCTCAGGCAGTCCACTTGCCTCGGCCTATCAGAGTGCTAGGATTACAGGCATGAGCCACCATACATGGTTTTCTACAATAATTTCTAAAAGTTATTTTTATTTTTTAGAAACAAGACTGTTAACTCTGTCACTCACACTGAAGAGCAGTGCACCAATCATAGCACACTGCAGCCCCAAACTCCTGGACTCAAGCACTCCTCTTGCCTCAGCCTCCCACGGAGCTAGGACTACAGGCACATGCTACCACACCTGGCTAATATTTTTATTTTTATATTTTGTAGAGACAGTCTCTTGCTATGTTGCCCATGTATGGTCTCAAACTTCTGGTCTCAAGTAACCTTGGTCTCCCAAAATGCTGGAATTACAGGCATCAGTCAACACCAATTCAAGAAATGTTTTTGAAATTCCTCAGGCTGGGCAGGGCAAGGTGGTTCACATCTGTAA
>NW_003852403.1:38983133-39005849 GCF_000181295.1 Otolemur garnettii
GTCCCAGCTACTTGGGAGGCTGAGGCAGGAGACTCGCTTGAGCCCAGGAGTTGGAGGTTGTTGTGAGCATGATGCCATGGCACTCTACCCAGGGGTATAGCTTGAGGCTCCATCTCAAAAAAAAAAAAAAAAAGAGCAACAAAGTGAGACTCTGTCTCAAAATAAAAAAAAGAAAAAATTCTTGGGGCAGTGCCTGTGGCTCCGTGGATGGGGTGCTGGCCCCATATACCAAGGGTGGCAGGTTTGAATCCAGCCCCGGCCAAACTGCAGCAACAACAACAACAACAAAATAGCTGGGTATTGTGGCGGGTGCCTGTAGTCCTAGCTACTTGGGAGGCTGAGGCAAGAGAATTGGCTTAAGCCCAGGAGTTGGAGGCTGCTGTGAGCTGTGATGCCACAGCACTCTACTGAGGGTGATAACGTGAGATTCTGTGTCAAAAGAAAAGAAAAAGAAAAAATTCATCAGGCTGAAGAAAAGTGATACCATATAGAAACTTAGACCTGTACAAAAGAATGAAGACTGTCAGAAGTGGTAAATATCTGAGTATATATAAAAGATTTTTCTCCTCATTTTTAAATCTTTTAAAAAGATAACTGACTTTCTCAAACAATATATTACAATAACAATGCATATGTTTTAAAAACCTTAAAACCTGCTTTTTCCTCCTCCCCATCCTTTAAGCTATTGCTATAATTGGAATATATTTTATATACTTGTAGTATAAATATGAACACACATATACAACATGGAGGATGAAGAAAATACTGACCCTGGCAAAATTAGACTAGCTTTTAGGTATTTACTATTTTAGTACAGTAATGTTTATGAACTTGGTCTAGGATATCAGAGCTCAGGTTAATTTTAGCTCTATCAGGACTCTAAACAAGTTATATAACTAGTCAAAACCTCAATTTCCACATCTGTGAAATGAGGGTAGTGCCTATTCATTAGTCTAAGTATGAAAATTAAGCTTCCATACATAAAGTGTTCACATGTTGCCTGCCTGGCATTAATAAAGACTTGACAAAGGCAATAGTTATTTTCCTGATGCCAAACATGTCCCCACCTTGCCCATATCAACTTGGGCAGACACCAGTTGATCAAAAAGATATGACAGGAATAAGGAAAAGCAGGAGCTGGCAAAGAGCAATAAAATTCTCCATCCTCTAAAGTAAGAGGAAAATTACCATCTGAAGTTGATAGATGAATAACTTAGAGACCTAAGAAGACTTAAAAGTGTAATGCCAACCAGGAGAATTAAAAACAGAAATTGTTTTCAGTGACTGCCTCTGAGGAGCAGGAATGGTGAAAGAGAATAAGAAAGATTTTACTTTTCATAGTGTACCCTTCTGTACAATTAAAAAACTTATCATGTGACCAGGTGCAGTGGCTCATGCCTATAATCCCAGCACTTGCTTGAGCTCAGGAGTTCAAGACCAGCCTGAGCAAGAGGAAACCTCGTCTCTAAAAATAGCTGAGCATTGTGGTTAGCAAATGTAGTCCCAGCTACTTGGGAGGCTGAGACAAGAGAATTGCTTAAGCCCAAGAGTTTGAGGTTGTTGTGAGCTATGATGCCACAGTACTCTACTGGGGACAACAAAGTGAGACTGTCTCAAAAAAAAGAACTTATCACGTATTAAGTACTGCTTATGTAAAACTTCAAACTTAGTTAAATAATGTAAGAAGTATGCATGGAGATGTTAGAAAGGTTAAGCAAATGCACATGGACTTGTATAAAATTTTACTTCAGTTTTTTCTGTTCTTTCTACCACTAATGATAAAATGTTACTGCTTCATCAGACTAGAGTTGGCCTCTCTAATTGGGTTGAGGTAGCCAGGAATTTCATGTGTATGAGTGTGTGCTCATAAGTGCTCGTAAAAATCTTTGTCTATAAGATAAAGCTTTTTTTTTTTCCTTGAGACAGAGCCTCAAGCTGCCACCCTGGGTAGAGTGCTGTTTCATCACAGCTCAGAACAACCTCCAACTCCTGGGCTCAAGCGAGTCTCCTGCCTCCACCTCCCAAGTAGCTGGGACCACAGACACCCGCCACAATGCCCAGCTATTTTTTGGTTGCAGCCGTCATTGTTGTTTGGCGGGCCTGGGCTGGATTCAAACCCGCCAGCTCAGGTGTACACGGTTGGCGCCTTAGCCGCTTGAGCCACAGGCGCTGAGCCTATAAGATAAAGCTTTGAAGGAATATTTAGTGATGAGAAATGAGAAATGGAACAGACAGCACAAAAAAGTGTAACAGAGGGAACAGCCTAAAAAAGGGTAAAATGTTTTCTGTCTCTGTAAAACCCCCTCACCCTTTTAAAAACTAGCCCTGTATCCCTGCCTCAGCCCAGTGGTCAGGAGGCAGAAGGGAGTGCCCTTTGTTATCTATATCACAGGAGATGGCTCGATAGAATTGTCCAGGCAAAGGAGGTCTGGGAGGTCTGGGAGGTCTGGGAGGTCTGGGACACAGGAGATTGTCTTACCCCTAAATGGGATCAATCAGAACCATCATTTCTATTTAAACAACCTATCCTGAAGCTGAAAATCATCCCTTTAACATTCCGTATTGCTAGTAGTAAAGTCCAAGATTTACCAGCAAATACATCTGCACAATTAGCTGAACCCATAGCCCTAACCCAGGTTCTTCAGTTAGCTAAAGGCAAGAGAGTGACCATCTCTACAGAGTCTAAATATGCTTATGTGGCTGTACATGCTTGTGCCTCTGTTTGGAGAGACCAGGCAAAGTGGCAGTGGTCCACTGTAAGGGACATTATAAGGGAGCTGATCTAATAGCGCAAGGAAATTAGGCTGCAGATGTGGCTGCCAAATGGGCAGCCCTGGGCAAATCATTTCCTAACCTAATTGGGGCTCTGGTCCCTTCTAATCCCACTCTCTCTATTTCAGCTTATTCCACCTCAGAAATATGACGTGTTAACACGGAGATATCACTTAAGGCCCCTCTAGACAGTTAACTGAAGAAAACATCTATCTAAAACCTGCTAAAAATGTAAAAATCTTGGCAGAAGACACCCCTAGTGCTACCCACTTCAGTCCAAAGCCACGTGGACAGCTCCTGGAACACTCTGTTTCTCCTTTACTAGCCTCTACGATTAAACAAGTCACCTCGCTTTGTACCATCAGCCAAACCAATAATCCTCAATGGTCTTCAAGGGCAAAACTTGCCTCTCTGGCCCAATAAAAGGGCACCTACCCCAGCAAGGACTGGCGGGTAGATTTCACCTAAATGTTAGTGAAGGTTTTGCTTGCAGGACTGAAAAAGCCACTGACATTTCCTAAAGACTTCTGAAGGACCTCATACCTCGTTTTGGCATTCCCCAAGTCCTTACAAAAGTGACAATGGTCCTGTCTTGCCTTTGGTTCATAGGAAATGGCTCGACATCAACACACCCTTCAAGTAGCTCAGTTCTTCCAGACGTTACAAGAACACAAGCTATTGCTTCGAGACTCTTCTTCCCCTAGTCCTCTCCATCAGCCAGGGGACCTACTGCTCATTATTCTCTGGCAAAGCCGTGGAAGAACCAAAATGAAACTTGTTCATCTCCCACAGAAGAGGATTCCAACACTGCAGACAAATTCTCATACTCCCTTAGAGGATCTCTGGTACCTGTTCATATAGACTTCCCCTCCAGTGGCTCCTTCAGATTATCACAAAGGAAGTGACCTGAGAAAAAATATTTTGTCTCCCCAACTTTTGGGGAACTGAAACTTGCATCCCTGCTTTAGGCCAGTGTTTAGAAGGGACAGGGAATATCTTTTGTTCTTTGTGCCACCGGAGATAGCTCAAAAGATCATCTAGGCAGAGGTCACAAAATCCTCTCAGCTGAAGACGGGGTGGGTAGAGGTCATGACATCTTTTTGGCTAAAGACAAGATGAATCTGGACGTAGGCCATGAGATTGTCTTGGCCCAAAATGGGATTATGGGATCAGAATCTGTAAATTTTACAGTGTAAAAGGTCTATGCTGTTGCTCAGAAACAGGAATTCAAAATTTTGAGAACATTGTTTGACATTTTCTTTTGTCAGCAAAGTAATAAACTTCTCTTTCCTTCAGAGTTGTTTGTCCTTTTTTTTCTGATGCAGCTTCAGGAGAAAAGTGCTGAATTTTGGTAATAACATGTATACTACAAACTGTTTACCCATGGACAAGCCATCTTTTGCCCTGACAAACCAAACCACACACATTTAAAGGTTCGAACAGATCTGCTGGATATGCCTTAGTAATTCCCTTGGTCACTCTATTACTTTGCGTACTGGGATTCTAATGTTGGGTCTGATCCTGATATATTTTATTTTTTTCTTTTTTATTGAGACCAAGTCTCACTCTTTTGCTCTGGGTAGAGTTCTGTGGCTTCATAGCTCACAGCAACCTCAAAGTCTTGAGCTCAATTAATCCTCCTGCCTCAGCCTCCCAAGTAGCTGGGGCTCCAGATGCCAGCCACAATGCCTGGTTAGTTTTTCTATTTTTAGTAGAAATGAGGTCTCACTCTTGCTCAGGCAGGTCTGGAACTCCTGAGCTCAGGTGATCCACCTGCCTCCATCTCCCAAAGTGCTAGGATTACAGGCTAGGATTAGCCACCATACCTGGCCTGCTATCCTTATATGTTTTCTAAGCAAATTTATTTCATCCTGTGGAGAGGCCATCAAGCTACAAATGACCCTACATTCTGTATCAGTCCCAGAGCCTACCTCCCCTTTGTACCTACAACTATAGCCATCTTCTGAGGACACGACTATAGTTGTAAGAGGGATTGTCACTCTCCACTCAGCAGGAAACAGCCAGATGAATCAATGTTCCTACCCAATGATTTGGACCTCTAGAATAGAGAGTGGGGACATGTTGAGTAGATAGCAAGGGACCACCGAGACTCTTCTAAGAAACACAGTAGATGCTTTGCTTTGGTGCTGACTCAAGAAACTGCCCCACATGGGAAGACGTACAGGGCTGACCCCATCTCAGGGCTACCCCACCTTAATCCTCTGCAGAGCAAATAATTGCCATGCCTGGGGGAAGGAGGAATGTCCCTCAGGCTTAGCAGTCCAGGCACAATAGTATTTAGAAAGTGACTAAGAGGTAGTTAGGTCATAAACGGTCCATCAAAATGGTTCCATGGTAAAGTCTGAATCACAAGATTAGCCCTACCCAGATATTATAAAATGGGACCCCAGACCATAACCAAAGCCTTTTTTTGTCACAAGGGAACCTGTTCACTGTCAATGGCAAACATATCTGGCTTTGTAAACTTATATCTCGCGCTTGCTCTGTAAACTTGGTTTCACGCTTTCCTTAAAAAACAAAAAAAGTTCTGTATTTCTATTTATGATTAGGAAAATTGGTACTTTAAGACACAAGTCTACATTTTCCTCATTTGTGACTAAAATTAATAAACTGGCCTTTCTTTCCCTTCAAACCACTTGTCCTCATTTTCCTGATATGGCCTTGGGGACAAGTGCCAAGCTTTTGATAACAAGAGTAGAGGGGAAATAGAGTGTCTGAAGTGACAACAGGATTCAGGAAGGGACTAACAGGCTTTAGTTATTGTAGATGTTTACTTACTTTGCAAACTGCCTATGAATGACCTCTTCCTTCCTGAAGGACCCATCTAAGACCCACAATCAGAAATGGTTACGAAGAGATCTGAGCTGTGGACACTGGAGTTTGACAGTCACCATAGCAGATGAGGACAGAGTTTGGCTTCTGCCAAAATCATTATAAAGTTGCTTTTCTATGCCATAGCATTTGACTTTAAGAAAATTCAGATGCAAGAGAGAAACTGTAATCCTGGTAAAAATGATACAGTATCACTATAGTGTAGACAGTTTTCATGGAATGTTGACATTCCAATGGTCTCAGGGTTCAAGCCAAAATATCAGGTGAAAGAAACTGCTCTAAGGCTATCCTTTCAGAAACTAATAATCCTTGCAATTAAGTTCTACGGATGAGCATAGAGCAGAGCTTTCCAGCTCATGATTCTGGGTTCCAGTACTGCCTCTGCCCTTCCCTGTCATTGAGACATTGGGCAAGTTGTTTAACATCTCTAAGCCTGAATTTTTACATCTATAAAATGGGGATGATAAAATACACATTATTTTTAAGGAGTACTTACTATCTGGTGTTCTACATGTATGATCTCATTTTATTCTCACAACAGCTAGAGACTACTATTATTCCATTTATAGAAGTGAAAAGAGGCTGTCACTTGTCTGAAGTCACAGAGCTGGTAAGTTGCGCAGCCAAGACTTGACCCTGGGCAGACTGATTCCAGAGCCCTGCTTTTAACTATTATGTTAAACTGCCTCATGAAGTTTTGCCTGTGTATTAAATGAACTGATGAATTTAATAGTGCTTGGCATATTTTGAGTATTTCATAAATGGCAATTATTAAAAGGAGAGCTGAGTGGAATCCAAATCCAAATCCAAATCTGAGGTTAAAGTGTATTATGCAGAATCACCTGCAGCTGAGTCTAAAGCTCAGGCACACTCTCTCCCAAAGAATCTATACACAGAAAGGAAATTCCCCAATGCGTCAGAAATCATTTATGCCGAAGCTACCTTTGGCCTTGTGGGAACAGATCAAGAGAATTTAAAAACATTGAAAAACTGGAGAAAGTCCCAGCCATATCATCCGAGCTCCTTCGCAGGGAGCTGATAAGGCCTGCAGGGTGTTCCTCTGCCCATCAGTGGCTGCCTAGGGTGCAGCCCTGTGACTCCAGAGCTGAGGAAATGGAGGTCAAGAGCAAGGGCAATCACTCAGAGCTGCATCTCCCAGACCCGGTGTCCTGACTCCCAGGCCATTCTGCCAAACTGGGACACAGCAGAAGGCCTGGAGCTAAACCAGACTCACCCTGAAGCATCACTTTCACAGGATGCTAGGTAATGCCAGCATCATTTTTGCATTCCTCCATCACCACCCATCAATCCAAACAAGGTCCAGAGTCTTGTCTTTTTTGTTCCCACTCCACCTCTAATACAAATTGTAAATGGTCTGGTGTATGCACCCAAACCACAGGAGTTGAATGAGTTATATGAAAAATGGTATAAAGAGAAAGACAAATATATTTGGGAATGGAAGAGAAAATTGGTGGCTTGACGCCCGTAGTTCAACAAGGAGCGCACCAACCACATACACCAAGGCTGGCAGGTTCAAGCCTGGCCTGGGCCTGCCAAACAACGACAACTACAACCAAAAAGCAGCAGGGCATTGTGGCGGGTGCCTGTAGTCCCAGGTACTTGGGAGACTGAGGCAAAAGAATTGCTTAAGCCCAAGAGTTAGAGGTTGCTGTGAGCTGTGATAGCACAGCACTCTACCCAGGGTGACATAGTGAGACTATCTCAAAAAAAAAGAAAGAAAGAAAAGAAAGAAAATTGGCATACATATTTAAGATGGAACATAGGACTTCAAAGAAACTTCCAAAATCTGATAGAGCCTTTAAATCCTAAGCTGAAGTTTAGAATTCTACATTCATACTATTTCGATATTGAGGATCTGTGGATGGAAAAGTTTCAAAAGCTTGGAACACATTACTGCATGTGTTTTTTCCCCTCCTGTCACTTCCTTTTTTGCACTCATTTTCATTCCTCCCTGATCATGAGTCAGTCCTGGGGAAGGTATCTTACTTGCCTCAGTTTGCATACACGCCCAGGTTGACGGCAACTTGGGATCTGTATTGCTGGCTTATCAGCTGTCTGCTGCAATCTCTCAGAAGGGTTTTCCCTGGTATTATCTTTTAACCATTTAAAAAAAGTTTTGGTAACACATATATAACAAAATTTACCATTTTTACCATTTTAAGTATACAAGTCAGTGGCATTAAGTGCAATGCCATTACTGTACAACCATCACCATCATCCATCCACAGAACTCTTTCAACATCCCATACTGAAACTCCACATCCATTAAACACTACCGCCCCATTCCCACCTCTCCCCAGCCCCAGGCAACCACTGTTTTACTTTATGTTCCTATGAAATTGGTTATGTGAGGCCCCTCTAATAAATGGAATCATATGATATTTGTCTTTTTTGGTTTGGTTTATTTTACTTTTCTTCAACTTTCACCTATGTTATAGTGTGTGCCAGAATTTTATTGCTTTTTTTTTTGAGACAAAGTCTCACTATGTTGCCCTGGGTAGAGTGCCATGGCATCACAGCTCACAGCAACCTCAAATTCTTGGGCTTAAGTGATTTTCTTGCCTCAGCCTCCCAAGTAGCTGGGACTACAGGCACTCGCCACAATGCCCGGCTATTTTTGTTGTTGTTGTTGTCATTGTTGTTTAGCTGGCCCAAGCTGGGTTAGAACCCGCCAGCCTCGGTGCATGTGGCTAGAGTCAACCAGAATTTTATTGCATTTTAAGGCTGAATAATATTCCATTGTATGGAACCACATTTTGTTTATCTGTTTGTTCAGTGATGAACACTTGGGTTATTTTCTACCTTTTGGCTGTTGTGAATAATGTTACTATAAACACAAGCATGCAAATATCTACTGAAATCTCTGCTTTTAATTCTTCTGGGCATAAACCCAGAAGTGGGATTGCTGGGTCATATGGTAATTCTATGGTAACTTCTTTGAGGCACCATCGCTGGTAGTCTTTTTCTCTATTTCTAGAGCCAGTTCTTATTTCTTGGAACAATTTATTTTGCCTCTTCAGTATTCTATCCTACATTTATCCTAAATGACTTCTTTTTGCTTCTTCCCTCTTTCATTTACTATAAAGGCTATTCAGAAATATGATCTTATGTTCCAAAGTACTGATTTTCCCCCAAACACAATTTTTTTTTTTTTTTTTTTTTTTGAGACAGAGCCTCAAGCTGTCGCTGTGGGTAGAGTGCTGTTGTATCACAGCTCACAGCAACCTCCAACTCCTGGGCTCAAGTGATTCTCCTGCCTCTGTCTCCCAAGTAGCTGGGACTACATGTGCCTGCCACAATGTAGGCTATTTTTTGTTGCAGGCATCATTGTTGTTTGGCAGGCCCAGACTGGATTCGAACCCGCCAGCTCAGGTGTATGTGGCTGGCCCCTTAGCCATTTGAGCCATAGGGGCCAACCCCAAACATAAATATTAGACTTCACTATTTGGAACAAACTACTCCCCAAATCATTAGGAACATTCCTGATATGCAAACAATACTGGTAATCAGGAGTCTAATTCCTCCTCCCATACTTAGAAGTCTCCTTCTGCTGCCTAAGTGATGGTGAGGATCTTGGACTTGCTGCTATTAGCAGGGACATGTAGACCCTACCTGTCTTCCAGTCTCAGCCTCCTTCTTCCTTTTGACACTAGAACTATGGGATAGCCACCCCCACTGTGGTAACGTGGCATCACAGTGAGAACTCCTGTTCTCAATGGAAGATTAAATCCCTTCAGAAGCAGCATAGGTTCAGCTGGAACACTACGTGATTTTGCATACAGAAGCAATGTTCTTTCATGTCTAGGCAACAAGTCCTATCCATTCCATCTCCTATCCCCTCAAAGACAATCCTCCCTCCCTGCCTCCTCTACGTGGGGGTCAAAATCTCATCTAGACCACTGAAATGGGCTCTATGCTGGTGTGCCACATAGTCAGAATTTCTGCCTCATTCTTCATACCATGGGAGGGAGGCATCTACTCTCACCAACTTTATGTCATCACCAAAGCTCCGAAATAACAATGGTCAAGGAAGATCTTTCTTTTCTTTTCTTTTCTTTTTTTTTTTTTTTGTCTCACTTGTCACTCTTGGTAGAGTGCCATGGTGTGGCATCATAGCTCACCAACAATTCTCTTGCCTCAGCCTCCCAAGTAGCTGGGAGTAAATGAAAGAGGTGCCCACCACAATCCCCGGCTATTTTCTTAGAGACCTGTCTCTCTGTTGCTCAGGCTGGTCTTGAACTTGTGAGCTCAGGCAATCCACAGCCTTGGCCTCCCAGAGTGCTAGGCTTACAGGCGTGAGCTACCCCACTCGGCCACGTTCAAGGAAGATCTTAACCATTCCACATCTCTGTTGGGTGGTGCAGCAGAGCCTTACTTCTACCTTCCAGTCTGATCCATACTTTCTCATTGGTTGCCCTTTATGTCTGCAAGGCTCTTACTTGTTTAGCTAAGGTGAGAGAATATGTAAGACTGATACCATTCATATATCAAGGTCAGCAGTGGAGGGGAATAAACTGCAAAGCCAAAATCATCCCACCACCCTCCATCACCACAATCAACCCTGGCAGGGTACTCACTGTCTTCTCTTACTCTTCTTTTTAAGGATAGTATTGAAAGTGAAATTGTCAGAGTACTTCTTTCTCAAACTATCATGCTTCTTTCTCCCTTACTATACTTCTAGCCACCATCTTCACCACCTGAAGAGAAAGACTCTCCAAACCCTCCCCACATCTAAATCTTAAAATGTAATTGGGAAACGTGACTTTCCAAACATTTGGAGAAGATTCCATAATAATCATGGTTATTATGACTAACCATCCTGCCCTGAAATTTCTCCACCTAAAGCACAATCACAAAAACTGTTACATATATTTTTGTAAGCAGCCTAAAATTCTTTTTCAGACAAGGTAAAGGTATATGCTGATTATGTTAGAATTCAGGTGGCCATCTGTCCCAGTATGACCAGGACAGTCCTGGGTCATGCCTATCGCCCTGCATAATTTTTAAAACAGCGCCCTCTTTCAATTAAAAAAAAAAAAAACAAAACAGTTCTAGCCTGGAGGATAAAATTATATGCTCACTTTTGTTAAAAATACACTTTGTGGCCAGGCACAGTGGCTCATACCTGTAATTCTAGCATGCTAGGAGGCCAAAGCAGGAGGATCACTTGAGCTCAGGAGTTTCAGAACATTCCAATCCTCCTCTGCCAAAAATAGAAAAAAATCAGCCAAGTATGGTGGAAGGTACCTGCAGTCCTAGCTACCTAAGAGGCTGAAGCAGGAGGATTACTTGAACCCAGGAATTTAAGGTTGCTGTGAGCTAGCATGGCACTTTAGCCTGGGCAATAAAAAAGAAAACCTCTTGATTTTCCAGAAAAGTGTTTTCCAGGTGATGTTATGCTGTTGCCCTCATCACTTCATTTTGTTTCCATGACCACTCTACAAAGTAGGAAAGGAAACATCTTATCTCTGTCAAAGAAAGGAAGTAACCGAAGGTTCGTGGGTACAGTGGTGACAGAGGTCACATACGCATGGCCAGAACCCAGGGTTCCTGACTTCAAGTTCAGTGCTGTTTCAGCTGTGAACTACTATGTGCAAATACCTGAGTAAAGGCAAACTTGACCCTCTTGTTTGGTAATGTGCTTGCAATTGGACTTAGTACAGTTTAGCCATGTTCATCCTTTCCCACGTTTAAAGAAAACAGAGAGCCGAAAGAAGAATTACCTAAACATAAAGAAGTTGTTAGTGAATCCTAACAACCAAGTAGTATACATCTTCGATTTTACCAGGTCTAATTACATCAGATTATTTGAATCTTACATTTGGCCAGATTAGGATGTCTCCGTTCACAAAACTAAAGATCAATAAAGCTACCAACTATTGCAAAGAACAAATAAATGGGTTCTGCCTATTTCTCTCTGATGACACAATAATTCAATTCTTCTTCTTCTTCTTTCCAAAACTTCTAAAACTAGAAAAATACACCCTACTTGGAACATAGGGAGGGAGTGGGACCTTAATCATTTAAGGATAGACACAGTGCTTTGTAAGGATCTCTGGGGAGTTCCAGAGGTGCTGAATGTGAAGCCAAGTAAATAAATAGTCTACTCCAAGAAATGGCCACAGGACCCCGGGAAGCCTGGACTTGGTGCCCAGCGTTCCACCCTGTCTGTGCAAAGACAGAGGGAGAGGGCCAGTCTGCCTTGGAAAGGATGGCTCCAAGTCTCTCGCCCGCTTACCCTGGCTGCAGCACAGGGATAGACGACGTCTTTAGGCCGGCTGTGGCTACCGCGGCCTCAACTGGGAGGCGGGGTAGGATGCTCCCGAGCTGCAGCTAGGAAAACCCGCAGACTGCGGGTACTCTAGGGGCCCAGGCACCAGCCCTGCTGGGGCGACGGTGTGGGAGGGGCGCCGGCCGCGTGCGCATGCGCGGGGGGGTGCCGGCGCCCGCCGGAAGACCTGGGCAGCCCAGCAGCTGCTGCTGGCGCCAGACCTCGCGCCGGCAGCGGGGAGAACTGGGTCTGTACCATGCAGCCCCAAGACAACGCCGGGGCCTCGGATCCGGGGGATCCTGGGTTGCTGCTCACTGACTATGCACCCCCGGGGACGAGTGAGGAGCCGGCGGCCGCCGAGGCGGCTGGGGCGCCGGTCCGCAGCAAGTGCTGCCGGTGCTGCCCCTCACCGGGCGGCTCGGGCGCGGAGCCGGGTGAGTGCGCGAGTCTAGCCTCGGGCCGGCGGGCTGGGGCGCCCGTAGCACCCCATCTCTACCCTGCGCTGAGCTCGGGAAAACCCTGGAGCGCTCACCCGGAGGGCTGCAAAGCAAAAGTCCCGGCGGCCCCGCCGGCACCCAGACGGGAGAAAGTTTCTGTTGTGTTTGCAATGCTTTGGGGATTCTAAGGCTACTTCTGTAATTAATGCTGTGGGCAGGGGACTGAGGAGTCAGATTGCAGCCTGGTGTGCCCTCCCCGAGGTCATAGGTGGGGGGTCAGTGAGAGAGGGCTGTCCCGCAGTCGGCCCGAGGTTGAGAGGAGATCATGAAAACTGGTCTCGCTGTTAAACAGTGCTTTCCCAAGAAGGAATCGAGTCGAGAAAAATGTTTTTTCCAGAGCCTTAGAAACTTGGAAAGGCAGAGATGAGAGGGAGCACACTGGTTCTTAACCTTTTGGGGGAAGTGAGGACTTTTTCGCAACAGTTGCAAACCAAGGCATACCTTGTTAAAAGGTTCACGGTCCGGTCCCCAAAACTAGGGAACCAGCACGAAGAACCCCATCCCTCGGCAGATGGGGAAAGTGAGGCTCAGAACGGTGAGGGCTTTGCGGGGTTTTTTTGGTTTGTTTTGTGGCGGTTAGCGGGGCGCAGGTCCAGGGAGTACCAGGGTTAGGATTCCGGCTTGCCAGAGATTGGCCCCAGGGCCCTTTCCACTGGCCACAAGTGCTGCTTCCAGCACATTCCGACTTGAAATCGACCGCCCACCTGGAGGAGCTTCCTCAGAGAAGAGGGGACTAGGCAGATCTCCTTTTAAGACAGTTACAGTCTGCACTCTCTTCCTTCGAGTTTCCTGCCCTGGATTTCTGTGCCTCTCACTTCATCCACTTTTCCTTCCTCCTTTTACACGCTTTCCGGATTTAGACAAACCTTAGGAAGATGACTCTTGCTCCATTTCTGTACTAAATGCAAACAGATATGATCAGCTTTCTAATCATTTACACTTGGGCTGGTGACCCTTGAGGAGAGGTTATCCCAAGCTGGATTGACCAGATATGCAGCCTTTGAAGAGGTCAGTTTCTCACCTATTGACCTGTAGCGGAATGTCATTCTGGTGGCATACTGAGTCAGTCCATGCAGACTCTTTAAAAGTTTCCCCTTTTTGGGAACCGAGGAGGAATTTTGCACACTCAGTGCATGGCAAAATGACACACACCTGTGTAAGGAAGTGCACTTAAGAGTCTTGTGATTTGTTTTCTTTTTCTTTTCTTTTTTTTTGAGACAGAGTCTCATTATGGCACCCTGGGTAGTGTGCTGTGGCATCACAGCTCACAGCAAACTTAAACTCTTGGGCTTAAGCAATTCTCTTGCCTCTGCCTCCCAAGTAGTTGGGATTACAGGCGCCAACCACAACTCCCGGCTATTTTTTTGTTGCAGTTGTCATTGTTGTTTAGCTAGCCCAGGCTGGGTTCAAACCCGCCAGCCTGGGTGTATGTTGCCAGCGCCCTACTCACTGCTACGGGCACCGCCTGGCTTGTTTTAATTTCAAAGAAAGTTACTAACAGTAAGACTCAGTAATAGTGATTATATTTGATTAGATAATGTTTTGGAAAGAAGATTGCCATAAACACATTGAACTATTGTACTGTTATCATCAAACTTAGTGAAAGTATCATTTTAGCCTTTACTCAAACTGGTTATCAAAAGCTCATTGTCAAGTTCAGGTTGAAACTGTTCCCCATTTTTCTTACATTCTTGGACAGCTTTAACCAACAGGGTGCAGCTCTCCTAAGACATCTATTTATTTTATACAGGAACAGTGTGGATATTGGACTCAAGCTAAGAGATGCTCTCTTAGGCCTATCCCTCAAAGCCTCATGAAAGGTAGCAGTGATTTTTCTAGTGTAGCGGTGGTTTTCAAACCAGTGGAGTTTTTTTAGAGTTAGAGATTCTGTTTTGGTGGGTCTGAGGTAGGGCTTGGGAATTGAATTTGTAAAAATTACAGGGGTGATTCTAATTTTTCAACCATGTGTATGACTCACCAGCTTAAAGCACAGGATAGAGAAGCTAAGCAATTTTTCAGTTTTCGTCTAAGTCAAGAAACAACACTTAATTTGAGTTAGAGTTGCCAAATTATTAAATATTCTTACAGTGAAATATAAACATGGAACATAAGCAAATGCCTCTTTGGATTATACTAATCTCTTGCTCCTCTCCAATGACAGAATTAAATAATTATCCAGTAACAGACTGAAGTTTGCCTTAATAAGTAGAACCAGCCCTCACCCTCATTAACAAGTCATCAGCTACCAGGCATCCTCAAACTATAGCCCACGGGCCACATGCAGCCCGCCCAGGACATTAATCTGGCCTGCTGGGTGTTTTTGCTGCCACTGCCTGTCCTGCTTAGCAGCCAACTCGTCCCGGGGCCCACAGTCCAGCCCTCCAACAGTCTGAGGGACCGTGAACTGGTCCCTTGTTTAAAAAGTTTGAGGACCCCTGAGTAGGCCTTCTAACTTATGCTCTGTCCCATTCTGAAAGTATGAACCTTAAATGTTTACAGGCAAGAAAATATAGGCAGTGCCTTTGGCTCAGTGAGTAGGGTGCCGGCCCCATATAGCGAGGGTGGCAGGTTCAAACCCAGCCCCGGCCAAACTGCAACAAAAAATAGCTGGGTGTTCTGCCGGACGCTTATAGTCCCAGCTACTTGGGAGGCTGAGGCAGGAGAATCTCCTAACCCCAAGAGCTGGAGGTTGCTGTGAGCTGTGATGGCACAGTATTCTACCGAGGGCAACAAAGTGAGACTCTGTCTCTAAAAAAAAAAAAGAAAGAAAGAAAAGAAAAGAAAAAGAAAACATGCACATGTTTTAAGAGAAAGATCAAGGCCAACAGTGTAAAATTACATTTAAAAAAAGTTAAAAATCCATCTCAGAAAATAGGTTAAAAAAGAAAAGTTAATATATCATGTTCAGTTAAAATATTCTTGGAGAAAAGTTTAGTTTGGAAAAGATACTTAAATATAGACCGGGGAAATGTTTTCTGTCCTTGATCTTCTTGTTCTATCTGAGGGGTGTAGGTTTTATACATGGGTTGGAGTTTTTTTTTTTTAGAAAAACTGTTTTATTTGGACCTGAATTCTGAAATTTCAGAGGCCAAACTCGAAGGTTAACCCCAGCCTAGGCATGTATTTTGTGGTGCTTAATATGAAAGTCTTGTGAATCTTCTTTCTCAAGAGCTGAGTGGGTAGATGTAGTTTTTTCCTGCAGCTTCTGAGCACATATGTACAGAACAGAACGCAAAAGGTTCCAGCACTTACATTAGAATGAAGACTGCCAACTCCAAAGCAGTCTCTTCAGCTGTGCACCTAGGACAGTGGTTCTCAACCTTCCTAATGTTGCAACCCTTTAATACAGTCCAAAGGGGTCGCGACCCCCAGGTTGAGAACCGCTGACCTAGGAAAAGGAGAAGACCTGATGAGAATGGCATCTTTGACTACAAAGGCCAGGCTGTAAATGGTCCCAGCTATGTATCATCATCCTTTGGTCCCAATTTGCAGTCATTTGTGGGCAAAGGTATCTCACTAACATGAGGATATTAAAATATATTACCTGGTATTTACATTGGTCAGAGAATAGCATTCAAAAAGCATTATGCAATTCTGTTTATATCAGAATAATGCCAAGGGCCCCCAGATTGGAATGATCCTAGTTTCCTACCATTGCTCTTGTCTGCACATCTTTTGGTTCCGCTATGCTCTTGATCAGTTGTTTCCCTCTTACCCTCTTCTTTTAGTTCCAAAAGAAAAAATATATGTACGTATATATTCCTTAGCATGTGGCCTTTCTTTCACGGAGTTCTCTGTTTACCCTGGTCTGCTTTGCTGTCTTCTGAGTGATAGGGGAGTAAGACTGAAGCACGTTCTATTCCTTTCTAGGAAACTAAGCCATAGGAAGTGAGTAAAAAATAGTCTAAAGCTCACACAGATTGTCATTAACGGATTGAATACTTGATGCACAAGTTGGCTCATTCACATCAAGCCAAGAAGTAGGGATCAGATGGCAGCGCTGTACAAAGCCCTGTAGAGCTAGAGAGGTAGATAACTTTCCCCTGCTCTCCCGGTTTGTGCCCTAAATGGAAAGATAAGTCGTGAACAATGAAAAGTTAAAACACAGATTTGATTAACAGTTCAAAATAACAAAACAGAAAGCCTTCCCAGATTGTGGTGTTGCCAATAGCATTAGACTTTTGCAGCTTTCAATGAAGTTCTCATATTCTTTTTTCATCCATCGAATATTTATTTAGGGTCTTTGATAGACTAGGCATGGACAAGAGCCGCTGAGGTCCTGGCCTTGGAAGTTTGTGGGAGAAGTCAGAGAATGAACACATACCTGCGTAACACAGTTGTAACGTGTTTCCCAGAAAAGAACACTTCTTCACTTTTCCTAGTGAGGTAGCATAAGATACTATCATTTGGAAGTATTTTTCACTTTCCATCTCAACAAATGTTTCTTAAAAATGGGTCTTGCCATCTTGGCAAGCTTTCTACCTCTTGACATGCAAGTGAGGGATAACTCTTCAGGGAGCCAAAGGAAATTCAGTTTATAGGGCAAAGTAGCATTTTTCAAATGTAGGTTTAAATTGTTGCCCTTGACTATGGTTCCTCGTAATTCATGGGCAAGATGGTACAGGTCCAGAGAGTGGATATGCCTAGGAAGTTATACTTGTTAGTCTGTTAGTCTTTGATACTGTTCCATTTTTCTCAATTTCTAAGTGAATAATGACAAAACGTACACTTGGAAGCAAGGACTAACCAGAATTTAATCTTTTTCAGAAGCCAAGAAGAAAGCACCCTGTCCTGGACTTGGCTTGTTTTACACATTATTGTCTGCCTTCCTTTTCTCATTGAGCTCTTTATTTGTTAAAAAAGTGCAAGACGTCCATGCTGTAGAGATTAGTGCGTTTCGATGTGTGTTCCAAATGCTAGTTATTATTCCTTGCTTAATTTACAGAAAGTAAGTATTTCTTAACTACAAAGTAGAAGATACTAATAAATGTGTGTAAATCTTTTGACCTGCCTAAATCATTTACTCTACAGTATCTAATTTAACCCTCTTATAGATTTGCCAGTCTCTATACCCCTTGGATCTGCTCAATGAAAAGCCACAAGGGTCCACCCGCAGAAAATTCTGCCATAAGCACAAACCACATGCCCAACAAAGGGAGGGAAAGAAGTTTAGTTATTTACCACCCCTTGTTTTGAAAATAGAGCTTTCTTTGTTTTATTTATTTTTGGAGACAGAGTCTCAAGCTGTCACCCTGGGTAGAGTGCCGTGGCGTCATAGCTCATAGCAACCTTCAAATTGGGCTCAAGTGATCCTCTTGCCTCACTTTTTTTTTCTATTTTTAGTAGAGATGGGGTCTCGCTTTTGCTCAGGCTGGTCCCAAACTTGTGAGCTCAAGAGATCCACCCCCCTCAGCCTTCCAGAGTGCTAAGAGTACAGGCAGGAGCCACCTCGTCCAGCTTAATAGAGCTTTCTTTGAATAATTTCCCCCATCTTGTACCACCCTCCCTCCTTTCCTTTGGTATAACTAGTGTTCAGAAGAAAAAAAGTAAATGAAAAGAAGTCGTAGTGTCTCTTAGTGTCAGAGGTGTCTTTAAGTAGAACAGGCTGTTCTTTTACCAGAGCAAACAGAAGGTTGCAGTAATGATATTTAGGTCTTCCCCAGAACGTGAAAGAGTAACTTTGAGCAAGGCCTTTTTCACTACTGTAATATTTGGTTTCCTCATCTGTAAACTGAAAGGAATGCTCTTTCTGTCCTCTATCCTGCATGGTGGTTGTAAGGGTGAGATGACATTTATTATAGGGCAGGGTGCTTTGTATAGAATGTAAAATACATGAGAACTATCTCTATTCCCTCTCACTGTGCTCCTCTTCTCCTTCCCTGTGCAACCCTCCACCTTCCCCAGGTTAAAATTATGCTCCCCTCCACCATTATAACCTCCACATACCTCAGTGGACTTAGAACCCTGGTAGGAAAACCAGTTGGGTCCCTGGCTCTTTGGGCAAAGAAGCTTACTACCAAACTGAAAATTGAAAGTTTTAGTCACTTGCCACGAAAGTCACCTTGTACCCCCTAACATGGTGTAGATTCACTTAGAATAGTTTCATTTCCTATCCTAAGGATTTGGTGGAAAAAGTGAGAATCTGCTAAGATTAATATTGTCAGAAATTCTTGTGTAAGAATGGACAAATTACAGTATTCTAGGAAATGGTAGTAAGACTTTAGAAATTTCTAAGGTTGGCAGTAGAACATTGATGCTAAAGTCTTTCTGAGGGTGGCAATAGAACATTGATGCTAACATAATCCATAATCTTCTCCCCCATTTTGGAATAAAGGTATTGTCAGAGGAAGGACATTAGAAGAATTTTTCTTTTTTCTTTTTTTGAACGTGCCACTTCCGGCATATGGGGCCAGTGCCCTACTCCTTTGAGCCCAGGCACCGCCCTTCCTTTTTTTTTTGAGACAGAGTCTCACTATGTTGCCCTGATAGAGTGCTATGATGTCACAGCTCACAGCAGCCTCTAACTCTTGGGCTTAAGCTATTCTCTTGCCTCAGCCTCCCAAGTAGCTGGGACTATAGGCGCCTGCCACAACACCCAGCTATTTTCTTATTGTAGTTGGCATTGTTGTTTAGCAGGCTCAGGCTGGGTTTGAACCTGCCAGCCCTGGTGTATGTGGCTGGCACCCTAGCGGCTGAGCTACAGGCACTGAGCCAGAAGAATTTTTCTTAAAATCCTTGGCCCTAATCTGTTTTGACCTTTTTTATGTTTTGCTATTGTAGAAGACTCTTAACTTCTCAAAAGTATGGGCCAAGTGTGAGTGTGCTTTCATTTCTTTCTTTCTTTTTTTTTTTTTGGTAGAGATAGTCTCATTTTATCACTCTCAGTAGAGTGCCGTGGCATCATAGCTTACAGCAACCTCCAACTCTTGGACTTAAGGCGATTCTCTTGCCTCAGCCTCGCGAGTAGCTGGGACCACAGGCCCCCGCCGCAACACCTGGCTATTTTTGTTGTTGTTGTTGCAGTTTGGCCAGGGCCAGGTTTGACCCTGCCACCCTCGGTATATGGGGCCAGCGCCCTACTCACTGAGCCACAGGCACCTCCCTGTGCTTTCATTTCTAACTCCAGATACCCAGGGGTGTCCGTGTCCGGCCTACATGATACCCTAAAGAAGTCCAGCCCTGGCACAGATCAGCAGGTTGCACCTAGCCAGGAACTTACCCAGAGTAGGTGTTTAGTTAAATATTTAACTGAAAAATATTTGAGTAGCATTATACTTTTCTAAACACTACATATTCTTTTTCAGTGTGTTTTAATGAGAATAATGAAAAGTCTCACATCCAGTGGCTAAAATACATTTCAGCATTGTTTCAACTTTTATAGAAAAACTCAATGACATTGAGAATGCACATTAGCCAGGATCAAGTTTCCTTATCTAGGACAACTAAATCTTGAAATTGTGCCTATTATAAAAATGATACATTTTCATCATAGAACATTTGGAGAAAATGAATAGAAGAAAAATTAACCTGTGAATTTACCTACTAAGGTATAACCATTATTAACATTTAGTTTATTTTCTTTTTATCTTTTTTGCAAGCATAAATATACATAGTACATGGGGAAAATATTATCTATATTAATTATAATTATGCTATTTATGTAGTTCTCCCGTATTAGTTTTGCTTTTACTGTGAGCACTTTAATGTCATTAGCTATGCTTAGAACACTTTTTAAAAGGTATATAATATTCAGTTGTAGATACTATAATTAACCTTCTATTCTCTTTTTGGTACTTTTAATATAATGTTTAATTAAAAAATATAATTTAAAAACAAAAATTTCATTTAATAATGCATTTCTTCATTTGAATTTACAGAACTGGGTTTATTGGCCCAAAAGATCGACGAATTTTCCTCGTTCTCAGAGGAGTCCTTGGTTCTACCGCCATGATCCTTATATACTATGCTTTCCAGACAATGTCCCTCGCTGATGCCACAGTTATCACATTTAGCAGTCCAGTGTTTACATCTATATTTGCTTGGATATTTCTCAAGGAAAAATGTAGCCCTTGGGATGCTCTTTTCACCGTGTTCTCAATCACTGGAGTGATCCTTATCGTGAGACCACCATTTTTGTTTGGCTCCAGCTCTTCAGGGATGGAAGAAAGCTATTCAGTTCACCTGAAGGGAACGTTCGCAGCTCTTGGACATGCTATACTTGCTGGAATGACTCTAGTTATCCTAAGGAAAATGGGAAAATCTGTGGACTACTTTTTGACCGTTTGGTATTACGTAATATTTGGCCTCTTTGAAACCATCATTGTCCTCTTTATATTAGGAGAATGGAGTTTGCCCTACTGTGGGTTGGACAGGCTATATCTCATTCTAATTGGCCTCTTTGGTTTGGGGGCTCAGGTTTTTCTTACAAAAGGACTTCAGATAGAAAAAGCAGGGATAGTAGCAATAACAAGGACAATGGATGTAGTCTTTGCTTTTATCTTCCAGATTATTTTCTTTAATGATGTGCCAACATGGTGGACGGTGGGCGGCGCTATCTGCCTAGTAGCAAGTAGTACTGGAGCGGCCCTTCGTAAATGGTACCAGAGTTCCAAATGAACATCATTATTGGAATAACATTTTTTTTTTCATGTATACCATCACCCAATTCAGACACACTGGGGATATCTTCATATACTTTGATTATATTTAATAAATTTCGTAAATAAAGTACCATCTTTTCATATGGTATGTCTTTAGCTAAGAATCGCTAGTCTATTTGGTCTAGTAATTTGGCGGGGGGCGGGGGGTAGCTTTTTTTTTTTTTTTTTGAGACAGAGTCTCAAGCTGTCACCCTGGGTAGAAGGCCATGGTGTCACAGCTCACAGCAACCTCAGACTCTTGGGCTTCAGTGATTTTCTTGCCTCAGCCTTCCAAGTAGCTAGGACTATAGGTGCCCAACACAACGGGGGCCCTGGCTATTTTTTGTTGCAGTTGTCATTGTTGTTTAGCTATTTTTTGTTGCAGTTGTCATTGTGTAGCTGGCCCAGGCTGGGTTTGAACCCGCCAGCCTTGGTATATGTGGCTGGCACTGTAACCACTGTGCTACGGGTGCTGAGTCAGGGAGGGGTAGCTTTTGTTTTTATTTATTTTTTGTTGGGATGGCATTGGTGAGAGAAGAGCTCAATGTTTGAAGACAAACCAAAAATTTTTATGACTCTAGCAATTTTTTTAAATGTATTTTTGGTACTGATAGGTTATGATGGGGAGGAAATTATTGATACTCTTAGCATCATAAAGTCCTAGAATCTTACTGATGATGCTGCTATGGTAGGTATTGTGTTGATAATCCGTTTGCAACATAATTCCATCTAGGAGGCCAAAGCTAAAACTTGTGATAGTGCCTACTTAATGGTATTAATAATACAAAAGAATTGGCCTTATTTTCAAGGATTTTATAAATGATTATGATATTTGTAGTTCATTTGTGCCTTTTCATTTTAATGCTGGAATTTTTATTATAAAACCTCTTTTAAAAGTCTTTAAAATTGCCAAATTTGGCTAGTAATTTTCTGTTTTAGTGACATTAGCCACTGTAGTTATTACTGTTCTGTGATTTTAGTTGTCCTGTTTTTTTGAAATTGCACTAAATTTTTCTTAACATTCCAAGATTTCAGATCTTTAAATCACAAGGAGAAATCTTGGCATGACCATCGTGCACATTTCTATCCTGAAGTGTTTTTTATCTTCACTAGAAATGTGATTTTCTATAAATTCTCTTTGAATTTATAGTGTGATGCCAAATAAAATTTTCTCAGGATCTTATTAGGTTGAACCATATGAAATACCCAAGATTTTACCATTTTTAACTTAACAAAAACCGTAGTTTCATATGCTTCACCCTAATAGATACCTCCCTTTCCCTCTAAATCAGATACTTAGAGGACTGTGGACTGTATGTTTTTAAAATAATGTTTAAAGTACAATAATGCTATTAAGATTATTTTTATAGTTATGGAATTACATGTAATATGCTTCATGTTCTAAAATTATTTTTATAGTTATGAAATTACATGTAATAATGCTTCGTGTTATACATTAAATGTAAAGATATCTGAATCCATGTTTGACTTTCATAGTTTCTTGTATAAAAAAAAATCACTATTCTAGTATATCAGCATGATGGTAAATGTCAGTGCTGCATCATGATACTAACATCGTGAATTCAAACGACACATTTTATATCTGGAACTTCATCAGGCCAACACTTCTCAGTTAGAATTTTTTTTTTTTTTTTTTTTTTTT
>NW_003852403.1:39006327-39044447 GCF_000181295.1 Otolemur garnettii
CTCAAGAGATCCTCTTGCCTCAGTTTTTCTATGTTTAGTAGAGACGAGGTCTTGCTTTTTGCTCAGGCTGGTCTTGAACACTTGAGCTCAAGCAATCCACCCACCTAGGCCTCACAGATTGTAGGATTAGAGGCATGAGCCACCACGCCCAGCCTCATAGTATCTATTATTATCTTTTTGTTTGTTTTTTAAGGCAGAGTCTCAAGTTGTCCCCCTGGCATCATAGCTCACAGCAACCTTAAACTCTTAGGCTTAAGTGATTATCTTGCCTCAGCCTCCCAAGTAGCTGGGACCACAGGCACCCACCACAAGGCCTGGCTATTTCTGTTGTTATCATTGTTATTCCTTTTAGCTGGCCCAGGCCAGGTTTGAACCCGCCAGCCTTGGTGTATGTGGCCGGCACCCTACTCACTGAGCCAGGGGTGCTGCCATCTACTATTACCTTAAGCCTGATGAGTTGAAAGGTTATAGGTTCTTTTCCCACCTTCTCATCACAATTTTTCCAAAGCAAAAAGGAACTTGGCTTTTATGATTGATTTCTTGTTGAAAAAGAATCTTTTCCAGTAGTTCCAGGGGGGGATTTTTGGCTTGCTGATTTTTATCAAATGCTATCCACCTGACAAATTCTAAATGAGGTCTATCTGGGTCAGTCATCTCTATCATAACTTTGAACTAATTTATGATAATGGAATTTAGATTTGCAAAGGCATCATTTTGCATATATCTTAGATAATTAAAGAATTAGAGGCTTTACAACTCCAAGTATTTTAGAAATAATGATGTAGGAGCCATACTCGATAGGAAGGGTTGATGGGAGGAGATGTGCCTGTGTTGGATTTCATGGCCTTCTTCCCTCCCTTAGTTCATGATAAAACATGGAAAGTACACCACTCCTTGAGCTGCCTAAGGTGAGTTAACTTTCAGGAAACCATCTCCCAATTTTTTACCTTGCACAATGAAAGAATATTTGGGCCCTTGAAAGTTAAATCCCTTTGGGCCTATACACTAGGATTTCAATAGTGTGGTTTAAATACTTGATGGTCACAATATATGATGAAGGTTGGTGAAAATGTTTCCTCTCCCAACTGTTACAGGGTATGATTCTTTTTTTTTTCCTTTTGCAGTTTTTGGCCGGGGCTGGGTTTGAACCCTCCACAGTGCCCTACTCCTTTGGGGCCGGCGCCCTACTCCTTTGAGCCAGAGGCGCCACCCCAGGGTATGGTTCTTAAACACTTATAAATGTCCAAGGTATATATAAGGATGTGTATTATAAAAACTATGGGCATGTATATTTTGCAAACATTGTAGTTTCTATATCTTGAAAAGTAAAATATTTTCATAAATTGTTTTTATTTTATAATTACTAATAAAATAATATGAAAGAAACCTATATGTTTGCTGCGATGTCATCTCAAGGTGTAAACTGTTTATCTGGCGCTTCCCACCTGGGTTCGTCCCTCTTCCACTTATCTATCTCTTTTATCTTTCAAGAAACTCTGTCCTTTCACTTAAAACAAATACATAAACTATCTAGCCCTCTTATACTGTCACATCAAGTCAAACCTCTTCAAAATAAAGGTGCTAATCTGTTCCAGTGAGCTCTTTATGCTTCTAGCCCAGCGGTTCTCAACCTGTGGGTCGCGCCCCCTTTGGACTTTATTAAAGGTCTGAAGCATTAGGAAGATTGAGAACAGCTGTTCTAGCCCCTTAGAGCTTGGCGCAGCTTTGAACTCTGTCCTTTTTGTTCCCACAGCTAATCTGTTATTGAATCCTGGAGTGTCTGTCTTATCTCATAGATGTGTTCTTTCCTGCCATTTCTACACTGCCCTCTTCATCTAAGACTTAACCCCCTTGCCCAAATTACCACAACAGTGTCCTGGTAGAGTTGCCTTCTAGCCTCTTTCTTCCTCTCCGATTTTTATCTCAGTGTCAGATTAATCTTCCTAAGGCCCTGCTTTCATTGTTACCCCGGTTCTCATAATACTGCAGTGATGTCTGTTACCACAATGCATCCAGATTATCCCTCTCGCCCTATTCCTACTTTTCCCACTTATTCTCCCACTTTCCAACACAAATTTCATAGATCAGTCTTCTAACTCCTACATTTGCCAATAGAGCCATTCCTCTTTCTTCCCCTGGCATCTTTTTATTTGCTCCCTATGGCCTGTTAACCTCAAATGGCTCAGCTTTAGCTTTTATTTTTTCCAGTCTCCAGCTTCTTCCACTCACATAATCCACCTTGGAAGAGTGGAGGAAGCATTGGATGGGGAGTCTGAAGGTCTAGTGTGATTTTATCATTTTCCAGCTGGGCAAGTTGCTTAATGTACCAGAGCCTATGTTTTTCATTTGTTAAATTGAACAATAGTACCTCTCACTGGCGGGCACCTGTAGTCTCAGCTACTCGGGAGTCAAAGGCAAGAGAATCACTTGAGCCCAGGAATTTGAGGTTGCTGTGAGCTGTGATGCCATAGCAGTCTACTGAAGGCGACAAAGTGAAATTCTATCTCTAAAAAAAAAACCTCCAATCCATCGTACAAAGGAGTGCCAGGAGTGCCTTTGTGTAGACCACAAAGAAGGATAAAAGCATTATGTATAGAACTGTGGTCAGTACTGTAGAACTGAGTATTCACTCTCCTTTTCAAAATGATGCGTACCCTTAGGATCCTTACTCTGGAGCAACCTCGCCAGGAATTGTAGGAACATGTCTTTCAGAGTGCAAACCCCATTTGGGTTCTTCCTACTAGCATGAAATTCTTTTGTTGGACACTTTTCATTTCTTGACTGATACTACTTGGGGCTGCCAAGGGTCACCAGTACTTCTATGCACAGGTATTGCCATTTTCTAGTTTTGGCTTTGGCTCTGGTCCTGTGTGGGTCGTACACTTGGCTATGACTTGGGTAATGGACCTGATCCTCTGCATTTCCTGTGTCCTGTTCTCTATTCTCAGCATGATTCTTCTAGTCCCCTATCTATTCACCCAATAAGTGTAATTAGTCTCTTGAGGTGATTCTAGTGAGGAGAGAGTCAATCGTCCTTGATGACGCTTTGGTCTCTGATCTAGGTTTTTATGAATCTAGGTCAGTAGCGGTGATGAGAATTAATTTATTAGGCTACAGGCTAGGCAAAAGAAGCCTGGATATTTCTTCTACTGGATACTACTTTCTTTCTTCCTTTCCTTCCTTCCTTTCTTCTTTGAGACAGAGTCTCACTCTGTCACCCAGGTTAGAGTACCATGGCCTCAGCCTAGCTCATAGCACCTCAAACTCCTGGGCTCAAGCCTCAATCCTCCGGCCTGAGCCTCCCAAGTAGCTGGGACTACAGGTACACACCTCCATGCCTGGCTGATTTTTCTATTTTTAGTAGTGACGAGGTCTTGCTCTTCGTCAGACTGGTCTTGAACTCCTGAGATCAAGTTATCCTCCTGCCTTGCCCTCTTAGAGTGCTAGGATTACAGGAGTGAACCACCCTGCCTGGCTCCAAGTACACTTCCGTGGCCTATTTGGTGCCTTAAGTCAAATTCAATACACCTATCATATTCACTTAGAAATCTGCAAGATGCTTTGATTAACAGAGATATATCCAAGTTTTAGCCTTTTCTTTTTTCTTTCCTTTCTTTCTTTCTTTTTTTTTTTTTTCTTTTTTGAGATGGAGGCCAAGTTTTAGCCTATTTGAACATTAAGTTTGGAGCTAGACTTAGGGAATAAATTCACAGAAAGCCCATAATCCTTGGCACTGCCCATCATATGGAAATTGAGGGGTGGGGTTTTATTGCTGGAGGGTAAGGATCAAACATACCTGGTAGGTATTAAGGCAGGGCAGGAAATGTACCACAGAACACTAGTCCACAGGCAAAGGTTCCACTGAGTTCAGGAAAGATCACCACTTAGGGAAAGAGCTGGGGCTTTTCTAAACATTCGTTCACTCTATAATCCATGATTAATGTCAGCAAGCTTAGCCATCAAGGAAAGGGAGTAGGCTGGGTGTGGTGGCTCACTCTTGTAATCCTAGCACTCTGGGAGGCTGAGGCTGGTGTATTGCTTGTTTAAGACCAGCCTGAGCAAGAGTGAGGCCCCCTTCTCTACTAAAAATAGAAAAACCAGCTGGGTGTTATGGTAGGCACCTGTAGTACCAGCTACTCTGGAGGCTGAGGCAAGAGGATTGCTTGAGATGGAGTTTGAGGTTGCTGTGAGCTATAATGCCATGGTACTCCACCCAGGGCAACTAAGTGAAACTCTATCTCCAAAAAAAAAAAAAAAAAAAGGAAAGGAAATAATCCAGGTTATTCATGAATTAGTTGCCCAGGTGTGGTCAGGAAAGTCAGGAAAAAACAAAACTACATTTGAGCAGAACTAAACTTGGAGTGGAGAAAATGAGTTCTGGTGAATGTTGCAGCATCAAGGTACACCATAGTATAGCAGAGGTAGGCTGAAAGGCCAAGGCCAGAGAGGTGCTGGCCAGGAGGATATAAATAACTCATCATTCTTATAGTGTTCCTAGTATGCTTCTACATGAATTGAAGATTAAGTTCTATGTACCAAAAACATAACCGAGAAACAGAAATTAATTAATATAACTATATTTGGGTTAGCAGGTGTTAGCATGCTAATATTAGAATTGCATTCAAAGCAAGAGCTTAATTCAGAATGGACTGACCTTTTCTCTCTTGTGATACTCCCCTTTGGAACCTAGCCACATTGCTTTGAGGAAGCCTCAGTCATGTGGAGAGGTTCACACAGCGAGGAACTGAGGTCTCCAGCCCTTGTGCCTATCTGCACTCCTCGCTGACAGCCAGCACCAGGTTGCCAGTGACATGAGTACACACTCTGGGAATGGGTCCTCCAAGCCTCAGGTGAGCTGCCCCAGCTGATGCTGTGTGGGACAAAGGCAAATCTCCCCCACCTCCACATCCTGAGCTCTGATCAAATTGCAGACACAATTTTGTTGTTTTTAAACCACTAAAATATAAATAAAAATACAAAAGACATACTGTCTTGAATATGTATGTGGCAAATTGCACATGATCAGAATTACATAAAGCAAAACACACCTCAAAATAACAAAAATCAACAAAAGGTAGGACCCTTTCAAGGGCTTCTCTGTGACAGATAAAGTTGTCAAAAATTAAATGTAGAGAAGATACAAATTAAAAATATATTGAGGTTAATTTAATATGACTATTCTCAAAATGTGGTAAGAGACCTCCAGGAGTCCTCAAGACCCTTTTAGGTATTCCCAATATCAAAACTCTTTAATGATAATACTAAAAATGTATTTACAGTTTTCCAGAGGCTTGAATACAGAAGCAGATAGAAGACTCCAGATTTGATCCATGAAACCAGATTTACAGCAATATGAAATATTTCTACTCTTCTCACTAGTTTTTTGGAGATTAGTTTGTTTTTTTTTTTAGAGACAGAGTCTCACTTTGTTGCCCTCAGTAGAGTACTATGAATGACATCACAGCTCACAGCAACCTCTAGCTCTTGGGCTTAGGCAATTCTCTTGCCTCAGACTCCCAAGTAGCTGGGACTACAGATGCCCACCACAATGCCCGGTTATTTTTTGTTGCAGTTTGGCCAGAGCTAGGATCAAACCCACCACCCTTGGTAGATGGGGCTGACGCCCTACTCACTGAGCCACAGGCACCGCCCTGGGAAACTAGTTATTTTGGGGAAAATAGTTATTGTTCATTAAAATGTTATTTATGTTAACATATAATGAAATTATTTCTTAAGTAAATTTTTAAACATTCAGTTTTGCTTTTAAATATGTCAGATACCAATATAACCTACACAAACAAAAGCTCTTTGGAGTCTTCAATAATTTTTAGGAGGCCAGGCATGGTGGCTTGCATCTGTTATCTGAGCACTTTGGGAGGCCAAGGCAGGAGGATCTCTTGAGGCCAGGAGTTTGAGATCAGCCTGGGCGATTTAGCAAGACCCTATCTCAAAAAAAGAAAATAAGAAAAAAGTTACTCACATGCAGTGGCACTCACCTATAGTCCCAGCTACTCTGGAGGCCGAGGCAGGAGAACCACATGAGCCCGGGTGACAGAACAACATCCTGTCTCTAAAAAAAAAAAAGTTCTCAACTAAAGAGTTGAGAACTACATACTTAATATTAAATATTAATTTAATTATTTATAATTAATAAATCATTAATTAATTTCATTATTCAATCATTTAATTCTTTTAATAAAAAAATTATCTGCCTCAAAGAAACAAAAAGCATACTAATTGGTCCATGGCCAGAGGGCCATAGAAAGTTGTCTCTGTTACTATGCTTCCTATTTATATGCTTTAATTCCTTTTTATCACTTTTTTTTTTTTTTGAGATAGAGTCTTACTATGTTATCCTTGGAAGAGTGTCGTGGAGTCACAGCTCACAGCAACCTCAAACTCTTGGGTTAAGTGATTCTCTTGCCTCAGCCTCCCAAGTAGCTGGGACTACAGGGACTTGCCACAATGACCGGCTATTTTCTTGTTGCAGTTGTCATTGTTGTTTAGCTGTCCCAGGCCAGGCTCATACCCGCCAGCCTTGGTGCATGTGGCTGGCACTGTAACCCCTGTGCAACAGGCTCTGAGCCTGTATGCACATTTTAGAAAAGTCAGCAGACTTTGATACATTGCCGTGTGTGGGCATCAGTACAAATTCTATGAAGGGCAATTTGGCAGCATCTATGAAATTTACAAATGCACACATTTTTTCACCCAGAAATTCCATTTCAGTAATTTATTTTATACACATACTTGCTGATATACAAAATGACATGTTCAAGATTCTTCATCAGAACCTTATTTGCAGTAGCAAAAAAACAAAACAAAAACTGACCTGAATGTCTCTTAGTAAGATATTGGCTGAGTACATATCCCAAATAAAATATAATGCAATTAAAAAATAAATGGCTGCACCTGTGGCTCAAGGAGTAGGGCACCGGCCCCATATACCAGAGGTGCTGGGTTCAAACCCGGCCCTGGCCAAACACTGCAACAAAAAAATAAAAAATAAAAAATAAATAAATTAAGGAAGAGCAAGGAACTTGCCCTGCAGGTGTATGGAATAATCTCAAAGACTGTTAAGTGAAAATACATGGCAAAATTTGTGCTCATTTGGATAAAAGAGGGTAAACAGAATATTCCAGGAGGATCACAGCAACTGTCACCACTGTTGCCTTTGGAAGCTGAAGGGCAAGATGAGAGATTTTTTCCTGAATCTTTTGACAAAGTTTGAACCATGTGGGTATATAAATAAAATAGAAAATAAACTTGGAACAAAAATTAAAGATTACTTGATGAAAAGGGAGGAAGAAAAGGAGTAAAGGAGAGAGAAAGATCCAAAGACAGAGGGATGTACATAATTCACAGAGAGAGGTTTACTGCTGAATCCGGCTGCCGGCCTGGCTCACCTTCCTGACTTCGTTTGTTGTCTCCTCTTTTGTCTCATCCCATCTACAGACCATACATAAATTCCTGTATGCTCCATGATTAGAGAAAATAAAAACACACAAAACTGAATTTTAGTTTTTTTTTTTTTTTAGAGACATGTGTCTCAATTTGTCGCCCTCAGTAGAGTGCTGTGGCATCACAGCTCACAGCAACCTCCAGCTCTTGGGCTTAGGTGATTCTCTTGCCTTAGCCTCCCAAGTACCTGGGACTACAGGTGCCCGCCACAATACCCAGCTATCTTTTTTTTTTGAGACAGAACCTCAAGCTGTTGCCCTGGATAGAGTGCTATGACATCACAGCTCACAGCAACCTCCAACTCCTGGGCTTAAGTGATTCTCTTGCCTCAGCCTCCCAAGTAGCTTGGACTACAGGTGCCCACGACAACACCTGGCTATGTTTTGGTTGCAGCCATCATTGTTGTTTGGAGGGCTGGGGCTGGATTTGAACCTGCCAGTGCAGGGTATGTGGCTGGTGCCTTAGCCGCTTGAGTCACAGGCACCGAGCCCCGCTATTTTTTGGTTGCAGTTTGGCCAGGGCCAGGTTCAAACCTGCCACCCTCAGTATATGGGGTTGGTGCCCTACTCACTGAGCCACAGGCACCGCCCTGAATTTTAGGTTTTTGTTGTTTTTTTTTTGAGACAGAGCCTCAAGCTTTCCCCCTGGGTAGAGTGTCTTGGCATCACAGCTCACAGCAACCTCCAACTCCTGGGCTCAAGTGAGTCTCCTGCCTCGGCCTCCCAAGTAGCTGGGACCACAGGTACCTGCCACAACGCCTGGCTATTTTTGGTTGCAGCTGTCATTGTTGTTTTGGCAGAGCCAGGCTGGATAGGCTGGATTCGAACCTGCCACCTTAGGTGTATGTGGCTGGCGCCTTAGCCACTTGAGCCATAGGCACTGAGCCTAAATTTTAGTTTTTTAATAGAAATATGTCCTCCAAGATTCCAGAAAGCATTGCCTGGCCCTGATTCAAATGTTTGCCTTTCCACAGTACCAAAACAGTTTTTACTTGGAAAGGCATTAACATTTACTGAATATGTCTTATCCAGGCCAGAAGCTCCATATTTGTTTGTTTGTTTATTTATTTATTATTTTTGAGACAGAGTCTCATTTTGTCACCTTCAGTAGAGTGCCATGGCATCATAGCTCACTGCAACTTCAAAGTCTTGGGCTCATGTAATTCTCTTCCCTCAGCCTACAGGCACCCATAACCTTTGGGGTGAAATCCAAGGCAAGTAGCTGGGACTACAGGCACCTGCCACAATGCCTGGCTATTTTTAAAGGCAGGGTTTGCCCTTGCTCAGACTGGTCTCAAATGTGTAAGCTCAAGCAATCCACCCACCTGGCCTCCCAGAGTGCTAGGATTGCAGGTGTGAACCACCTCACCCAGCCCCTCCCCTCCCTTTCTTTTTATTGTTGGAGATTCATTGAGGGTATAAAAAACCAGGTTACATTAATTGCTTATGTCAGATAAAGCCCCTCCCACAATAGTGTTCTGCCCCCACAAGGTGTACCACCCTCCTTTATTTTTAATATTAAAAAAAATATCAATAGATTTAGGCATTACAAATGATTTTTTTATTACCAGAAGATTGATTGCCTTGGACTTCACTCCAAAGGTGATGGATCAGGAAAAGGCCCACAAAGCTCTGAAGAATGGCACTGAGCCCAGCAGTAAGGTGTGTAGCTGAACCAGCCCTTCCTCGTGAAGGCAAGAAGCATCTAACACAGTGATTAGAGAAGCGGAAACAGTTGTTCGTGAATTGCCCCAGCCAAAACATTCTTTGAGAAGCAATGCTGATGTGATGAACAAAGTGAAAGCAAAAAGAAAGTAACCAGAAAGAGATAAGTGAGTTTGAATATTAACAAAGGGCAGAGTCAGCGATAGGAAAATAATCATAAACTTGTCAGATAAACACGTGCTTTCAATAAAGTGAGTGGAAGTGGGTGCCACAGGTCCCACCTGTAAGGTTGCCCTTGGGAGGAGGAAGAACTTGGAGCCTGGAGCCAGGTCAATACTAACCTGGATAGTCTTGGCGGCGCCTGTACTCAGTGGGTAGGGCAACCACATACACCTAGGCTGGCGGGTTCCAACACAGCCTGGGCCAGCTAAACAACAATGACAACTGTAACAAGAAAGTGGCCAGGCATTGTAGCAGGCGCCTGTAGGCCCAGCTACTTGGGAGGCTGAGGCAAGAGAATCAAGAGTTGGAGGCCAACTCTTGGGCAAGATTAAGCCCAAGAGTTGGAGGTTGCTGTGAGCTGTGACTCCACAGCACTCCACCATGGTCCACATGGTGAGACTCTGTCTCAAAAAAACAAAACAAAATCCTAGATAGACTATGGGGAAAAAGGGAAGTGAGCTAGTGCAAAACCCAGGGCCACAGCTGAGGAGAGGGATGTTGCAACCATTCATAGGGTTGGAACATTCCTCTCACAGAGCTTTGCATGAGTTGCTAGGGAGACTCAGCTGTTTACAAGTGTTCAGCTGGCACTATTCCCGAAAAACTAAAGTCCATATGAGCATATAAACATCCTGAGTGAAGTAAGAACACCTGCTTGCATTTATTTAGGGTTTACATTATTCCTTTTCTGTATTTAGTGTTTACCCTTATTTATGAAAGCCATTATTTGGGTGGCTTTGTCTGTGTGTGTGTTTTTCAGTGTCTTCACCCGGCAAATATAAAAGTCAACAACTTTGTATTGGTCCCCCAGTTTTATTATTTAAAAAAAAAATTACTGGCACATATAAAAAAAAAAAAAAACACTGCTTAGGATCCCTTTTGTTTCTCTCTGGTATAATTTCAACAACTTGCTCCAACCCAGCTCTACCCCTCAGCATATAAATATACGAAGATTCCTTCCCATTAAATCAAGTCAAACAAAACCTTCCTCATACTCTTCTCCCCTCCTCTCTAGGCACACTCGAGGCCTTATTTCATCTTTATCGACCTTTCTTCACTCTACTGTTTTTTTCCTTCCAATTTTTCACACTGGCGATTTAGTATTAAATAACTGTGCAATATTTTTCCTGCCCAAGTAAAGATGAATTAAAATCAGTTATTCAGTTTTAATGTTTTCTCTTCTGGTTGAATGACTATGAAAATAGTCTTGCTTTCTTTCCATTTAATCCCCTTGAGAGAGTACAGTAGTTCAGCTTCATTATGTGTTAAATGGGCCTTTGTTGGCTACTTCGGGAACATAGCCAACTTTATATGTTTCTGTATAAGAGAAAAGCTCCGTTCCAAACTGGCTTACAAAACTTCGCTTTTCTTTTAACTTCTTATTTGACATAATTCTAGAATTATAGAAACGTTGCAAGAATTGTATGAAGAATTCTTCTTATCTTTCACCCAGATTCCCCCACAGTTAATACGTGACAGTAGATTGAAACCATGATGCCATTTACTCTTGTATTAGGGTTCTCCAGAGAAACAAACAAAAATATATACGTGGTATACAGAGGGCGCCAAAAATGTATACATACACATTTTAAGAAAGGAAAAAAATGTATGAAGATTGTAATACTCAAGTCACAATTGCCTTCTGCAATTACAAGAGATATAAAATACATTACACAAGATAAAAATGTTATCAGTATATACTGAATAGTATAATTTTAGTATAGTTTTTTCCTTTCCTAAAATGTGTATACATTTTTGGCACCCTCTGTAAATGTGTACATATGTATATATTTACATACATGTGTATAGATACATATATATGAATGAAAGAAAATTGGCGGAAGAGGAGGACTATAGATTTATTTTAGGTACTGTATTTTATGGGATTGGGTTATGGGATTATGCTGGCAGGTCGGGAATTCATAGGGTAAGCTGGGAATTCAGGTAGAAGTTAATGTTACAGTCTTGAGTCTGTTGCAGTTTTGAGGATAATTCCTTCTTTTTCAAGAAATCTCAATCATTGTTCTTAAAGCCTTTGACTGATTAGACAAGGCCCACCAACATTATGGACATAATTTGCTTTACTCAAAGTCTACTGAGTTAAATATTAAATCACATCTTCAAAAAAACAAAACCTTATCCAGCAACATCTAGACTGGTGTTTGACCAAACTGGGTGCCATAGTCGAGCCACCTCAACACATAAAATTAACCATCGCACTCCTATGTGTATATACATGTATGTTCTTTACAAGGACATTCCCTTAATAACCACGGTAAAATTTGCAAAATCAGGAAATGAACATCAATATAATGCTATTATCTACTATACTGACCTTATTCACGTTTTACTAATTTTCCTGATAATGTCATGGATAACCACTCCCTGCTATCTAGACAAAGTCAACAAGAAAAATGTTTGAAAATCAGAGATCACTCCTGAGAAAGGAATTTCAATTGTAATACAAAGTAATTTTACTTAAGAATTGTTGATTATTTTTTATAAACTTTTCTTTTTTTTATTGTTTGGGATTCATTAAGGGTGCAAAGAATTAGGTTACACTGATTGCTTTTGTTAGGTAAAGTCCCTCCTGTAATTGTGTCCTGCCCCCAATAGGGGTACCATAAACTGTGACCCCCATCCCCTCCATACTCCTCTCTTCCCATCCCTCGTTCCTCTATCCCCACTTTGTATTAGCTCATCTACTGGCTTCATATTAAGAATTGCTGATTGTGTAGTGTTTTCATATACAATTTGAAATACCCCATGTTTGCATTAATGTATACAGCTATCATTTAATAAAAAAAAATTTACTAGTTTTAATAGAAGGAAATATAAATATGTTTCAATAAAAAACAGATTTGAAAAATGAAAAAAAAAAAAGAATTGCTGATTGGCCTTCCCCGGGCTGCTCCACCCTCCCACCCCCCCAGCCCGCCACCGCGTCCCCAGCGATGTTTAACCTTGTGGTGAGCTGCTGGGCAGGAAGCGGCCCACGGTCAGACGCCCCTGACAGTGATGTTTGTTCCCGCAGCAGCCGCAGCAGCCGAAAAAAAAAAAAAGAATTGCAGATTTTTTTAAAAAGGCTTCTAATTGAGGAAATAAAAAGTTGGCAATTTCCTGATGGACACATTTGTTTCTTTGAGGCAGAGTCTCATTATGTCGCCCTCGGTAGAGTGCTTTAGCATCACAGCTCACAGCAACCTCAAACTCTTGGGCGTAAGTGATTCTCTTGCCTCTGCCGCCCCCCCCCCCCCCCCCCCCCCCCCACCGCCCCACCAGTAGCTGGGACTACAGGCGCTGGCCACAAAGCCCAGCTAGTTTTTGGTTGTAGTTGTCATTGTGTTTGGCAGGCCCGGGCTGGGTTCGAACCAGTTCCGGTGTATGTGGCTGGTGCCCTAGCCGCTGACCTCCAGGCGCTGGGCCTTGTTTTTTATTTTTAATTTGGTCTTTCAGTCTGGCACCTGGCTGGAGATTCTATTTTTTCGCATCTGCTCCAGGAACTTGTTTTTCTGATTTCTCATATTCTTTATTTTTATTGAGCCCGCCTCTACTTATAAATAGGGCCAGGTCTCTCCCATCTTCAAACCAAACAAAATCAAACAGATACTTCCTTAACTCCTTAACTCCAGTATTTGGCTTTTGTTGTCATCCTACTTTTTCCCATCAAACCTAGGTTTCTAGAGACCCACACCTGTCTCATTTTCCTCCCCTGCCGTCCACTCCACAAGAGTACTAGACACTATTGGCTGTTTACCCAAGTCCATCTTCCTCCC
Organism: Otolemur garnettii; assembly: GCF_000181295.1. Taxonomy (NCBI): domain Eukaryota; kingdom Metazoa; phylum Chordata; class Mammalia; order Primates; family Galagidae; genus Otolemur; species Otolemur garnettii. The sequence continues at coordinate 39,019,451 of NW_003852403.1, forward strand.
CCTTTCTTGAATTGCTCGCATTTTGTTTAAGTTCTCCAGCCACGTGTTCAGAGAAGGTGACCCCAGCCCAACCTGAGGGGCCAAGGTGAGTAAATTTCGATTAGTGTCCCAGGCGTCCTCAAACTACTGCCTGCTGGCACATGCAGCCTGCCTAGGACATTTATCCCGCCCGCTGGGTGTTTTTGCTGCCGCTGCCTGTCCTGCTTAGCACCCAACTGGTCCCGGGGCCTGCAGTCCGGCCCAAGGTCTGAGGGACAGTAAACTGGCCCCCTGTTTAAAAAGTTTGAGGACCCCTGGAACCAACCATAGTAATTCCATTCTCTTGCCAGTGATTGGCTTAGAAAGGGGCAAAGAAGCCAATTCTGGTCAATGAGGCATGAGAGAAAGTATGCAGGGGCAACCCTCTGGGAAAGAATTCCTCCTCACAAGGAGGCTTCTGATAAGAATGTTTCCTGTTGGTGTAAGGAGGTAGTGCTAGAGCTGTTTCAACCTCCTGAAACCAAGAGGACATGTAGCCAAAGGCATCTGACTGATAAAAGTCAATTGCACATGGGTGGCACCTGTGGCTCAAAGGGGTAGGGTGCTGACCCCTTGTGCCAGAGGCAGTGGGTTCAAACCCAGCCCTGGCCAAAAACTTAAAAAAAAAAAAAAAAGTTGATTGCACAGGCAGACATGGTTAATTAAGATTTTGCAAGCTAGCAACCGGATAATTGGAGAATTATATAGTCATTTCTCCCCCAAAATTCAAGGTAATTAAAAATTTATTATTAAAAACTTTGTTTTCAATTAAAAAACTTTTGAAAACTAACTTTATAAAAGCATTATTTCTTCCTTATTCCCTTCTGCTTTGCTATTCTTTGCAAATGTGCAGTATTTGTTAGCTAACTAAAGTCATGTAAAATGACCTCCTGATAGATACCTTGAGAATTTAGCCACTGAACACCATAAATAAAATAAAATTCCAAGTAGGTGCAGAAATGAACTTTTAAATAATAATTCTTTTGCAAGCTGAAAATGTCCTGGAATTTATCAGTTAATGGCAATGCTAATTTAGTTGTGACTCCCGACCATTCAATTCAGTATAAGTTTCTTTAATGCAATATCTTTGCAAGCTTCTGAGCACTTTCTTAGTACTTTTAAAGGCTGCCCAGCAGGTTGGTCTATGATTTTTTCAGCAAAGATATCAATAGTAGTTCAAACAGAAAAGCTTTTAAGATTCAGAAATCATTAACAGGAAAGTGATTTTAATGAAATGGTTTAGTAGTTCTCATTATCAAAGAATGTTGATCTGGAAGTCTGCCTGGATACACTTAGGCAAAAATGAATTGAGGCTCGTGGTTTAGAGCTCAGTTTTTCCAGTAGATGTCGCTATAGTCAGACAATATAGTTTAGAAAAATCAAAAAGAAAAAGGTGACCTACCCAAAGTCTAAGATAGGAGGGGAAAAAAGCAAACAAGATCTTCTACATCTAAATATGTGCTTTTCATTTTAAGAAAATACAAGAAGCACCTGATAAACATTTACTGAGAGAATTAATGAATAATCAATGTGTATTAATTATTCTGCCCTGAAATCTTTGTGATTGAGTTACATTCTTAGAAGAGTCAGAGGAAAATCTTTATAGAGTTTGCGAAATAAAAATGTTCTCTAAGATATGAGTAGACAAGTGCAGAAGCAAACAACTCTGTCCAGATTCTGTTTGTGAGACAGGGCATGAGGATTCCAGCACCTCAAATGCACAAACACTAAACACATCCTACGCCTTGCCAGGCATGAGCGAGGTTCTACTAGAAACAGGAGTGGTGTAGAACTCATGGCCATGTGTCCTGGCCTCCATCATGAAATGGGAGGAGCAGGATTTCTTGGCACCAGGATAGATAAAAGTTCCAAAATTTGGGTGAAGGGCCTGAGAAACAATTCCCACTACTCCCATTCAGCCTTTACTTTCCTTGTCTTAAAACTGAGGTTGGCTTGCATGTGACATAAAGAGATTAGGAAAACAGTTTGCAAACCTGGAAAATTAGAACATGTTTCTTTCTCTGTTGCACCTTAAAAGGCCTGCTAGAGAACTCTACAATATAACCCAAATGTTAGCATGCTTTCTCATAAGCCATTTTCTTTCCTTAAGCGAAAGCATGGAATTTTCCTTGAGAGCAGCGGTTCTCAACCTGTGGGTTGTGACCCACAGGAACTGTATTAAAGGGCTGCAGCATTAGGAAGGTTGAGAACCACTGCTTGAGAGGTTTGATATGCTGATTATATATGACAATACGTATTGTAGCTATTTTGAGCACTTATTAAGTGGCACACTCTGTGCCAAGTTCCTACTCTGATTTAATCCTCCCAAGAGCTCTGTGAAGCAGGAATTTTTATTATCCTCCTTTTTAGAGATGAAGCATCTGAGGAATGGGGGGGCGGAGGGGTGAAAAGTTAAATAATTCACCCAAGAGTTAATGAGTGGTAGGACCAAGTTCAAAACTAGCCTGTTTGGGGCACTCTGCCGTGCTCCTTTCTTGGTTCATTATTCCAGGGCACTGACTCTAGTAAGGTTCTGACTGCTAATAAAGTCTAGAATCCATGTTTAAATTGTTTCTGCCTCAATCATTCACTTTCTTTTTTTTTGAGACAGAGTCTCACTATGTTACCTTCGATAGAATGCCATAGCATTACAGCTCACAGGAACCTCAAACTCTTGGGCTTAAGCAATTCTCTTGCCTCAGCCTCCCAAGTAACTGGGACTACAGGAGCCCACAACAATTCCCAGCTATTTTTTTGGTTGTAGTTGTCATTGTTATTTGGCAGGTCCGGGCTGGGTTTGAACCTGCCATCTCTGGTGTATGTGGCTGGTGCCCTAGCCACTGAACTACAGGCACCAAGCCAATCATTCACTTTTTTTTCAACTTATTTTCCTTTTGGTAGAGATGGGATCTCACTACTTTGTCCAGGTTGATCTCAAACTTCTGTCCTCAATCCTTCCCACCTCAGCCTCCCAGAGTACTGCGATTACAGGTGTGAGCTACCACATTTGGCCTCCTTTAGTATGTTAATTAGTGAACCATTCCTATGAATTAGGCATACTGCTTTGGGCTAAGACAGTGGTTCTCAACTTTCCTAATGCTGCGAGCCTTTAACACAGTTCCTGTGGATTGCGACCCACAGGTTGAGAACCGCTGGCCTGGGAGAAGATAAAGGCAAGAAATCTGGCTGTCCTCAAAGCATATATAATTGATTGGGAGCAGACACTGGGGCATTCGGACATGGGAGGAGTTTGGACAGGGAAGGTTACCCAGTATCTGTCTTCTCCCTACAGCTTAGGAGCCTCTGTGCAAAGTGGAAACGATTTGGAACAGCTGCTGTGAGGAATGTGCTAGGTTAAATAACATGTCTGGAGAAGTGAGGGGGTATTTCAGGATCCTTCTTTCCACGCCTTAGAATTAATGGAGCTTATTTTCTCAGATTTTCCAAAATAAAGTTCCCCTCTGGCTGGAGCTCAAGCTTGAATTTCAATACAGAATTTGATCTATCTAGTCCCTTGAAAAAGTGTCAGCAGTTAACATTTTTTATCATTGAGGAGGAGGCCGAAATGCTTACGCGATCACTGTTGATTATTCAATTTGATCTTGGTTAATGTCATCCTGTTTCTGAAATAAGGAGGCAACCAAGTGAGAAATGTTTTCAAAGCCACCATTGGGGAGTCTCTCTGAACCCATTCTGGTGGTGGTGGTTGGGGGCACCCGATTTAAAAAACATAACAAAACACCACAAGTTGAACTCCTAAGACAAAGCTACAATTAGGGCTATCTGTTGTATTTGTTAGTGTCACTAGGAACATGGGTTATATTGCCCTGACTGTCCCATTTTCAACAGTGTCATTTGCTTGCTCTAAGTTTCTTCATAAAAGGGTAGATACTTTCTGGCTCCACCAGCATGTTTTCATTGCTGCCTCCATTCCATGTAAAATATTTTGTTAATTATCTCATTGCACTTTATGTTTAGAAATCTTCTCTTTAAGACATTCCATCTTCTCTCTAGCAAGGGAGGTAAATTAGGTTGAGTATTAATTACTAGTGGAATTTCTTCAGACTCAAATCTTCCCCCATACACTTTGCCAAAGAACAGGTAGAAATATTACTCTGGAGAAATTACAGGATAAATATCTCTAAATCAAAGGCTTAGTAACCAAGTCTACAACCAGCATAATATTTTTCCAGAATAGCTGTCAAAAACTGTACAAATTCATTATTAAAGCCCTAAACAAGGGGGGGAACTCTACCAAAAAGAAAACATAAATGGCTAGTAAATATATGAAGAAAGGTAAATTAATCAAGCAATGAATTCCCTCTTTTCTCTTTATGCCAGTATTTGAGGTCTGTTTTTTCTTTTTTGAGATTTTAATTAATTTTTATTAAATCATAACTTTGTACATTGATACATGTATGGGGGTTGAGGTCTGTTTTTATAAAAAGTGTACTCAATGTTTGTAAATAGATTCAAATTACAGATGTCAATGTGGTTAGGAGTATAAATCTTTTTGAAAATAAATTTGTAATACATATCATATTCTGTAGCTCAGTAAATCCAATTCTAGAACTATTTTCCTAAAAAAGAAAGAAATTTGAAACACAGAAAAAAGGTTTTACATAAAGACAATCCTTTTAGGCTGGGTGTGCATGGTGGCTCACACATGTAATCCTAGCACTCTGGGAGGCGGAGGCAGGAGGATTGCTGGAGGTCAGGAGTTCAAGACCAGCCTAAGTAAGATCGAGATTCCCATCTCTACTAAAAATAGAATAATACACTGGGTGTTGTGGTGGGTACCTGTAGTCCCGGCTACTCAACAGGCAGAGGCTCCTTGAACTTAAATTAAAAAAGATAGTCTTTTAAATAATTTAAATAATAAAAATATAAATATCCCCTTATTTACGTATATTGGGTTAAAAAAACTATCTTCATGGATTAGAATCTCATGCATCCTTTCATAAGTATGTTTATAAAGATAGAAGTAAAGAGAAATGATTGTGATATGATATTAAATGGAAAAGCAGAAAAATAAATACAGATAAAGTATCTATGTACACATACACACATATACATGTATATATAAAAACATGTCTTATAAAATGACTAAATGATCTCTGAGGTCCCACACAGGATTCTCTAAGAAGCAAGAGTTATCTATGTTACCAGTGTAATGTCATCGCAGAAGTTACCACTGTCTGAAAACCATAAAATGATGCCAGTGCCTCTTGTATTGGGGAAGATTCCTGAGAAGCTGAGCCTGAGACAGAAGTTGGCTGTGTGTTTTGTATTTTCTCTAATCATGCCCCTACATTGTGGGTGGTTCCCGTCCCCAGAGCAATTCTGGGGGAAGGCTGGGAATTTGTAAGCCATAAACAACCCAGCTCAGAGGCTTGAATTTCTTCTCTGAATAGTGTTTTCCTGGATAAAATAAGGGGATTGAATTAAATCAGCAAAACGTCCTTAACCTGGGCCTGGGAATCTCCAGGAATCATATTCAAAATTCAGCCTTCCATTCAGTTTTTTAGGATGAAGATGCATAACTTTTGCCATATTCTGTAAGGAGAGGCCGAACCGAGAATCTGGCTTCTAAACTTTTTATTCCAGCACCGATTTGGAGTGTGAGAAGAGATTCCCGTCAAAAGAGGAAATTAAAAAGTATCCGATTCTTTGTGCTCATTTTAGAAATGTAACAGAATTGGTTAAACAAGGATTCTTTGCTCTTGCTTTATCCCAACCCCTACTCAGATTTAGAAAAATTAAAGGCAGGCTGCCAGGACCTGCTCACTTTCACAGCTGTATCTTGTCATCGTCACCAGTGCCAGGTGAGGGGCGTTATCCTCACTTTAAAGAGGAGGCAGACAAGGTGTGACTCATTCGAGATCCCACAGCACCCCCTTGTGGTGTGCCAAGATGGCTAAGACTTGCTATGGAAACCCATGTGTTTCAAATGTCTTGGGAACATTTCTTGAAATATATTTTATTTTAAAAAATATGCCATATTTTTCTCTTTCAAAAGTGATACTTTAAAATTCATCAAGCAAGAACATGGAGAAAAACATTTGTACACTGTTAGTGTGGAAACAAATTGGCGTGCCACTATGGAAATAGTTTGGAGGTGTCTCAAAAAATTAAAAATAAAAGTTCCATTAGGATCCAGAAATTGTACTTCTGGATATGTATGCAAAAGAGTTGATATCAGATTGCAGCGTTATTCACAGAAACCAAGACATGGAAGCAACCTAAATTTCATGAATAAAGAAGATGTGGTGTGTGTGCGTATAACACACAATGGAATATTATTCAGCCTTCATAAAGAAGGAAATCCTGCCATTTGTGACCACATGAATGGACATGGAGCACACTATGTTAAATGGAGTAAGCCAGACACAGAAGGACAAATAGTGCATGATACCACTTATGTTATGCTTATCTAAAATAAGCAAACTTACAGAATCAGAGAATAGAATGGTGGTTTCCAGGGACTAAGGGGAAGGGAAGATGGGGAAGCATTGGTTAAAAGGTACAAAGTTTCAGTTATACAAAATGAATAAATCCCAGACATCTGTACAGCTTCGTGCCTATAGTTAATACTACTGTATTGTGTACTAAAAATTTGCTAAGGGGGTGGATTTTATGTTAGGTATCCTTTTTCTTTCTTTCTTTCCTTTTTTTTTTTTTTTTGAGACAGAGTCTCACTTTGTGGCCCTTGGTAGAGTACTGTGGCATCACAGCTCACAGGAAACTCAAACTCTTGGGCTTAAGCAATTCTCTTGCCTCAGCTTCCCAAGTAGCTGGGACTACAGGCGCCCGCCACAATGCCCAGCTATTTTTTTAGAGACAGGATCTCATTCTGGCTCAGAATGGTCTTGAACCTATGAGCTCAGGCAATCCACCCGCCTTAGCCTCCCGGAGTGCTAGGATTACAGGTGTGAGCCACTGCCCCTGGCCACGTTAAGTATTCTTATCACAAGAACAACAACAACAACAACAACAAAAAATAATAATAAACAAGGACAGGAGGAAACTTTTGGAGGTGATGGATATGTGAATGGCATAGATCCTGGAGATGGCTTCATGGATGTGTATTTATCTCCAAACTCATTAAGGCGTATCCATAAATATATACAGATTTACAATAAATAAATCACAGCAGCAGTCATAAAGGACTATACCCATGTATATTTCAAGGACTGCAATTACATTGCTCTTTGATCATATTTTCAAACCAAGGGTCCGTAAAGGGCACCAACATCTGAAGTTTTGATCCATTTCTTGTACTGTCAATCAGAGATTGCATCATTAATAAACTCCCATACAGCAAAAAAGAAACAGCAACACAGAAATGTGTAAAATATAAATGGAAGGCTCAGCTCTCAATTTTATATCCCTAGACTTTTTAAAAACTTGAATCCTGGGTGGTGCCTGTGGCTCAAAGGAGTAGAGCGCCAGCCCCATATACCAGAGGTGGAGGGTTCAAACCCGGCCCTGGCCAAAAAGAAATGCAAAAAAAAAAAAAAAAAAATCTTGAATCCTATAACAGATTAACATCTTTAGACTTCCAATAATGGGTACACATAGATATTTTTATTGTTTAAGTTGACTGGTAAATTTTTACAAAAATGTAGTCATACTGTATCCTCTGTCCTTAAACTTCTGTCCCATTAAAGAGTATGTCATGAAAATTTGCCATGTCAGAAAATACGTACCTCACTCATTTGAAAAGAGTAATAAAAACAACCTGTGCATATGTTGCAGCGTAGTATGTTAATTTGAACCACCAGGTTAAATCATTTTTGTAAACAATGTGCAGTGAAACTTCTTCTGCCATCTTGGAGCAATTATTTGAACTTCCTGTAAACTGATTATAGAGGTCGTGGTTTTGCCCTGTTAAAAAAAACATTTTTTTCGGGAGCTTTTCAGAACTACATCCATAAAATTGTTCAAATAAGCATGCTCCCTGAGCCCTGGGGCTGTCCTCTAGTAAATGTGGGACCAGGTTTGGGGGCCATCTGCTTTGTGCAGGTGCTTCTCCCATCATAATTATAGGCCGAGCAAGAACAATGAATATACAAAGTGCTTTACCATAATTGTAATGTGTGTGTGTAGTGCGTGTATGTAGTTTAAGCTCTTATAATTTTGTTATCCTATCTGTCTGATCCTCTATACTTATCAGAGTTTTTATAAGGTTTAAGTGTTTATGGTTTAGCTTTTAAATTTTTTTTTTTTTTTTTTGAAAGAATTTTTTTTTTTTGAGACGGAGCCTCAAGCTATCCCCCTGGGTAGAATGCCATGGTATCACGCTCACAGCAACCTCCAACTCTTGGGCTCAAGCGAGTCTCCTGCCTCAGCCTCCCAAGTAGCTGGGACTACAGGCGCCCACCACAACGCCTGGCCATATTTTTGGTTGCAGCCTTCATTGTTGTTTGGCAGGCCCGGGCTGGGGATTCGAACCCGCCACCTTAGGTGTATGTGGCTGGCGCCTTAGCCGCTTGAGCCACAGGCGCCGAGCCTGGAGATAGAATCTTACTGTATCACCCTGGGTAGCATGCCGTGGCGTCATAGCTTACAGCAACCTCAAACTCTTGAGCTTAAGCAATTCTCTTACCTCAATCTTCCAAGGAGCTGGGATGACAGGTATCCACCAGCACACATGGCTAGCTTTTGATTTTAGTAGAGACAGGGTCTCACTCTTGCTTAGGCTAGTCTTGAACTCCTGAGTTCAAGCAATCCTCCTGGCTCAGCCTCCCAAGTAGCTGGTCCTACAAGAGCACATTACCATATCCAGCTAATTTTTAAATTTTTTTGTAGATCTGGGGTCTTGCTATGTTGCCCATGAACCCTTGGCTTCAAGTGATCCTCCTGTTCTGGCTTCACAAAGTGCTTGGACTACAGGCTTGAGCCACCACATCTGCCCAGATTTTAATTTTATAAATGTTATTATATTTCTATAGAGGTGAAATAAGTAACCTAAGAAGTAGGAGCCAAAATATCTATATAGATAGACATATAGACATATCATTACTTAATAAATCCCATTAAAAGCAGGAAATTTAAATAGCTTCAAATTGAGCTAACTGAGCTCAACTTGGCAATGCAGAAACATAACTGTACCAAACTTATAGTGCAGATAATATTCCAGGGCTGAAATTTCAAACATTACCTTATTTTATTTAACCTGTAAAACATATTAAATGTGGTAGTTTTTACTTGACTATGATAGGCACTGAGTATTTGAATATTTTCAAAATGGGTTTGTTGAATGTCTCATCCTGTTTCAATCCATAGCTAAATAGTGCATCAGATCAAGCCCAAATAGTCTAACTTGGTAGCTAATGGTTCCAACTCTAGAGTCAGACCAACCTGGGTTTGAATCCTAGCTCCATCACTAATTAGCTGGGTGACCCTTGGGCGAATAATATCACCTTTCTAAGCTTCAGTTTCTTTCCCTGTGCAATGGGTTTATTAGCCCTCATTTTATAAAGACGTTACAAGAATTAAATAAGATGATGGAGTAAAGAGCTTAGCACAATGCCTGAAGTTGACTAATGTAAGGATTATTATTGTTTTAAACAAAGGAGAAGCAAAGGCCACTCAGGACTGAAGTGAAGGGTGCTCTTCCCTGAGGTCTGGCCAAGCTACAGGAGCTTGTCAGGACCTCCTTGTCACATCCGCCTGACCCCCATGTCCTGTGTTCTCAGCCTCTTCGGTGTGTGCACTCACTCCCAGTGCGTATCCCCTTCCTTCATCGTACTTTTTCTTTCTTTTCTGACATCTGCACAGGAAAGGGAAGGAAGGCCTTAAGACTTAAGTACAAGGAAGGCAAGTAGTAACCAAGAAGAATCCTGCCATGGTCTCTAAAGAAAGCCACCAGAGGGGTCCTGATGCTGACCTGACCTGAAGACAGGTCTTAATTTCTAGGCTAAGAATTCAGAGAGAGAGTTTATTGCTTTTTTTCATGAAAGTTATATGTATATCTGGTTTTAAAAATGTACAGTTTAGAGAAATGAACTGTTATCTCCTATCCCCAAGTACTATGAGTCCCAGTTCCTTGCTACTTTTTACCTACTGGTTTCTAGAGGTCTTTGATGATCACCTCTATTGGAGCTGGATTTGAATGGAACAATCTGATCAAAGCTTTTGTAAAGTTTGGAGTCAGGATATGCTGAACATTAGGGAACAAAAGTTTTCTTTGTCCTGGTTGAGACCAGTGTCAGCATTAGGAATTAGGAGACATCATCCTAACAGAATTTGGAAAAGAAGTTCTGAAATAAACAATAAGCACTCCATAGTCAAAGGAGCTAGAAGGACCAGGGGACGTCTCAGTTTACATCATCTTACCTCAACCACTCCCAACACACTGGGGTACAGCAAGCAGAAGACCACCAAAAACAGGACAAATGCCCACAGCTGGTCCAGGGACAAGGCTTGGACACCAGACCAGGAACTGGATCTCTTCCTGTCATAACCAGGCACCTGGGATGGTGACAGAATGAATTTGGCTATGAATGGTCCAGACCTGGCAGCCAGACAGATCCCTCGAGAGGAAAGATAGGGAAGAGTCTACCTGGTGGAATGCAGGCTTCTCGCAGCCAAGTGAGCCACAGGCTAACTGGGAACAAACCAGGACTCCATTCCTCTTTCCATAGATAGACCAGCCAACTTTTGACTTACCTAGCAGGAATTTGGAAGCTGACTAAGGAAATGAAAGCAATCCAAGTTCATTTCATTATGGTCCTATGCTAGCAAAATAAATCTAGATTATCATTATGCATTTATACCCACAAGGGGGAACAACCTGGCATGGATTGCAAGGTATTTACTTATAATATAAACATAATATGACATTCCATGTTTTGTTTCATTATACCTTCATTTATTGACATGCCAACAGAACCACAGAAAATTTAAAATCCCTGCCAGTCCTTCGTCTCAGCTTCCTGTATTTCTAGGAAAAATGAAAATTAGCTCCACAGGAAAAAAAACAATTCACTTTTGTAAGTAGCTTCCATGTGATATAGAAAGCATAGTAAATACATAGGAGGAACACCAAATCTCTGTGAGCACTTGAACTCTTTGGAGCTGTCCTGTCTTGCAAAGGCTCCTCTCCCCATCTCCAAGTTATCCTTTCCGATTCACCCCTCTTCTAAGACTTTCACTTCTGGTTGGAGTTTGAGAGGAAAGATAGGGAAGGATATCTTCTCCTTCTGGAAGGCCCTATTCTTACTTAAACAATTGTACTAATGATATGGTCTAATTACTAGTTGAACAGTCTGTTTCTCCTAGTGATTGGTGAGCTCCCACCAAGAGCAAAAGACTGCAAGAATTTCCCAGTTAGGGCACATTCGCACAATGGAGATGACTGTGCTGCAGTAAAAGAGAATAGGAATCATCAGGCATCGGGGAAATAGAAATGAAATCTACACCCGCTAGGCTGCTATTATCAAAAGGTCAGATAATAACAAGTGTGGATGAGAGTGTTGAGAAGTCAGAACCCTCATACATTGCTGAGGGGTCTGTAAACTGGTGCACCCACTGTGGAAAACAGTCTGGCAGTTCCTCCAAAGACTAAACGTAGAGTTACCATATGATCCAGATATTCTCCTAAAGTATACACCCAAGAGAATTAAAAACACACACCACACAAAGACGTATGTGTGGATGTTCATAGCAACTTTACTTACAATAGCCAAAAAGTGGAAACAACTGAGTGTCCAGTAACCAATGAATGAAGCAATAAAATGTGTTATATCTAGACAATGGAATATTATTCAGCCATAAAAATACATGAAGTCTGGCTCAGTACCTGTAGCTCAGTGAGTAGGGCACCAGCTATATACACCAAGCCTGGCAGGTGCAAGCCCAGCCCAGGCCTGCTAAAACAACAATGACAACTGCAACCAAAAAATAGCCGGGCATTGTGGTGGGCACCTACAGTCTCTGCTATTTGGGAGGATGAGGCAAGAGAATTGATTAAGCCCAAGAGTTTGAGGTTGCTATGAGCTGTGATGCCACAGCACTTTACCGGGGGTGACATAGTAAGACTCTGTCTCAAATAACAAAACAAAAATAAATAAAAAGTAAAGTCTGAAACAGGTTACAACATAGATAAACCTTGAAAATACAATAAATGAAAGAAGAAAGTGGCAAAGGATGACACATTGGCATGATTTCACTTATATATTAATAAAAGGTCCAGAATAATATTGGATCACTGTTAAATTTCCTGAGTTTGATAATGAGACTGCCTTAATTCTAAGGAGATACCTTAGGGGTAAAATTGATGTTTTCAACTTACTCTAGAATCTTTCATAGGAAAAAGCAAGAATAAGAGTGTGTGTGTGTCTGTATGAGAGAGAGAGAGAGTGAAAGCCCAAATGCATCAAATGTTAATAAAAAGCGAAGTTTTCAAATTTTTATTTTTTGTTTTCGTTTTTTGGTTTTTTTGAGACAGAGTCTCATTCTGTTGCCCAGGCCAGAGTGCCATGGCATCAGCCTAGCTCACAGAGTTAGGCTCAACCTCACCTCAAACTCCAGAGTTAAAGTGATCCTCCTGCCTCAGCCTCTTAAATAGCTGGGAGTACAGGTGCCCATCACAATGCCCAGCTGATTTTTTTTTCCGTTTTTAGTACAGACAGGAGTTCTTGCTTTTGCTCAGGCTGTTCTTGGACTCCTGAGCTTAAAGGATCCTCTCGCCTCAGTCTTCCAGAGTGCTGGGTTTACAGGTGTGAGTGACTGTACCTGGCCTCAAATTTTTAATTTGTAAAGAAAAGAAGTTACCCCATTCAAAACTGTATCTCCATCACTTCTTAGTATAGTTAGTCCTACCATAATTGACGCTCAATATATATTTATTAAGTGCTTAAATTAAATGACAAAGTTCAATCAGGGCTTTTTAAATTGCAGATGATAAGATATCCAGTTCAAACTGCCTAAACAGCAAAGGAAGTCAGTACATTTAACTGCAAAATAAAAGAGTATACTTGCTTCAGGAATAGCTGGATCCAGGTGTTCAATCAATGAGATCAGGATCTGGACTCCTCCCTCTCCCTCTCTTTCTCTTTCCGCCCATTCTCCTTTGTGTTGGCTTTACCCTCTGCTGTGGTTTGAACATGTCTCCCAAATTTCATAGATTGGAAACTTAATCCACAAATTTTTTTTCCAGTGTGGACAAAAAATGTTTAAGACTGATTTTTGCTATAATCTTTTTAACTTTCAGTCTTTTTCAATGTAAGAAACTAGCTGCACACATTTGCATGCTTTGTCGTAAAATAAATCTTTAAAAAAGTGAATGATTGGTCTTTGTAGTTTCTAGTAGTAAGTTCTATCTTTTTTTCATTTAGTATAAATCGTATTTTTATGCAGGATTACATTAAGATCTGGTAGTTCTCAAACAAGGTTACCAAATAGCCACATAAATCCCAAATGCAGCACAGGTGAACCATCTTCCTAGTGCCCCTTCACCTCATTGAAGCTGAAGCTGCTCCTTTGGATATTTTTGTATTTCAATATGAAGCAGATTGTTAGGGTTTCATTAGTGGTTTCATTATGAGGCTTTTTAAATGAAAAATAGTTCACAGTTCTCAGAGGAGTCCTTTTTGGGTAAATCATGGTCTAGGGATGTTTTGAATAACCAAGTGTTCTTTAATAGGTGAAATCTCTCAATGCAACTATAATATATTACCAGTATATCCTGGAACCAAAGTGAGATGGTTTTCTTGTTCCCATAATCCATTTCCTTGTTGTTTTAAAATTGGAATGTTTCCATCCTTTTTTTTTTTTTTTTTTTTGAGACAGAGCCTCAAGCTATCCCCCTGGGTAGAGTGCCGTGGCCTTACAGCTCACAGCAACCTCCAACTCCCGGGCTCAAGCGAGTCTCCTGCCTCCGCCTCCCAAGTAGCTGGGACTACAGGCGCCCGTCACAACGCCCGGTTATTTTTTGGTTGCAGCCGTCATTGTTGTTTGGCGGGTCCGGGCTGGGGATTTGAACCCGCCACCTTAGCTGTAAATGGCTGGCGCCTTATCCAGTTGAGCTATAGGCGCCGAGCCTGTTTCCATCATTTGTAATTTCTGTTTCAGATGACATGTCTGACCACCATTTTTAGGACTGCTTGAAGCCAGTTTAAACCAACCATTACACATTCTTCAAATTTGCTTTTAAGCAGTGACTTTATTAGAGGCAACAACTCTACACGGCAGCCAAGGGAGATACGTCGTTTTTATTCCTGTAAACTATTAGTGAGCACAGGAAGGCAAGCTACCACGACTCCAAGATCTTCTTTCCTCACCAAATAAGCTACAAGTTCACTTATACTTCTCTTTTTCCAGAAAGTTAAAGCTACATTTAATCTCAAAATCCTCTGAGCAAACTAGAGCCATTGTTTCATGGCCCTGAGAAACCTCAGGAATAAAACCACTGTATTTTGATGATGGTCTTTCTGTTTGTCCCTGGGGTTAATCATGTTCAAATATCATGGCGCAATTTTCAGGCAAGTGGCCTGCATAAGCCAGTTCATTTTCTTTATTTTCCAGGCCACAGCCCCCACTTCAAGGGGATTGTTTTTTCTGTAACAAAGACTTGGAAAGGGATGATGAACTTTTCTTTCTGTGATAAATCACCTTACGCAGTTTATCCGAGTGTTTCACAACTGTTCTATTTATGTAAGCAGCCAACTGTTTTGGAGCTTTCCTAACTTACTTCGTGTTCTTTTTAGTGAAATTAGAGATCCCTTTTCTAGGAAGATTAATGGAATGATTCTCAATATTATTACAGAAGTTCTGTTTTTTAACCCTGTAGTTTTCAGAAGCCATAATCTCTTAAAATATAGGCGCTTCATGGTACCTCCGGCCCTCAGTCCTCCCCTTTTGGCTAGGACCCACTCAGATTCATTCAAACGCTGCTTGATGCAGGGATAGCTACCTCTGTGATCTTAATCCTCAAATTTATATGTTAATGGTATTTGGAGGTAGGAACCTTTGGGAGGCAATTAAGTTTAGATAAGGTCATCAGGGTGGGGCTCTATGAGAAAAGAGAGACCTGAGCTGACCCCCTCACCACTGTCCTTTCTGTGTGTGACACCTTCCATCATGCTGTGATGCAGTACGAAGGCCCTCATCAGATTCAGCCCTTCAATATTGGACTTCCCAGCCTCCAAACTGTAGGAAATAAATTTATTCATTTATTTATTTTTGAGACACTGTCTCAAGCTGTTGCCCTAGGTAGAGTACCATGGCATCAACATAGCTCACAGCAACCTTCATCTCTTGGGTTCAAGTGACCCTCTTACCTCAGTTTTTTTAATATTTTTAGTAGAGACTGGGTCTCGCTCTTGCTCAAGCCAAGGCCACTTGCCTTGGCTTCTCAGAGTGCTAGTATTACAGGGGTAAGCCATTGTGCCCAGCCTCAATACATTTATTAAAAATTACCCAAACTGAGGTATTCTGTTATAGCAAAAGAAAACAGACCAAGACTCTCTCTCTTAAACTAACTCTCCATATGTGGCTCCATGTAGCTCTCTAGTGCAGCAGAAACAAAGATTTTTTTTTTTTTTTTTCAGAGAGTCTTACTTTGTTGCCCTGGGTAGAGTGCCATGGCATTATAGCTCACAGAAACCTCAAATGCTTGGGTAGCACCTGTGGCTCAAGGAGTAGGGCGCTGGCACCATATACCAGAGGTGGTGGGTTCAAACTGCAAAAAAGAAAAAGAAAACAAACCTCAAATTCTTGGGCTCAAGCGATCCCGTTACCTCAGCCTCCCAAGTAGCTAAGACTAAAGGCACCTCTCACAATGCCCAGCTAGTTTTTAGAGACTGGGTCTTGCTCTGGCTCCAGTGGGTCTTGAACTCGTGAGCTCATGCAATACACCTGTCTCGGCCTCCCAGAGTGCTAGGATTACAGGCATGAGCCATTGCGTCTAGCCAGAAATAAAGGTGTTTTTGTTTTTTTTTTTTGTTCGACTGTTTCACCTTCCACTACTAATCTCATTGAACTGACTTGTCAGAGAAGATGAAAAATGCTAATGGGCAGATCAGAGACCTGTTACCTTCACCCAATCTCCTTGAAGTAAGAGGAGAGTGAGTGTAATTCTAGTGAAATCAGGGGCAGGAGAGACATTACATGCCACGCCAGCAAGGGCCACAGGTATCTACGTCTGAATCCTTGTGTGAACCAAGACACAAGAATCCAAACACTTCAGTTGCTTGTCTGAGCTATCTTGGGTCAGGGCCAAAGGCTAAACCAAAGGTAGACAATCACCAGTTCCCAGGCCAGACCTGCTCTTCATCCTCCAAGAAGCTTTGAGGGGATGGTGTTTGCAAGTGCGATCTGCATGCCTTGCAGAATGAGCAGTCTCAAAACCTCCTGCAGAAAGACAAAGTCACACAGCATCTTAGAGCATCATCACTGAGAAGCACAGCCCTGTTCTTCCTTCTCCTTTCTCCCCTCTGATTAGCTTCTCTACGAGGCTTATGACATGAATTTGCCAGTCACTGCAAATTCTAGGCACCAAAGTGACTTTCTAAAATCCAAGCTATTTCTTCTCTGAGGTCAGTTAACTTATGCTTCAAAACAAAAGGTTGCAATCTGAAAATCAAAGTAAAGAAAGTTTCTTTATTCTCCTTTCAAAGAACAGTGATGTGAAGTGATTACTGATTCTAATGCTCTCCGTTCCATTGGTTAGAATTAAATCAGTTTAATCCAATTATGAACATATTTAGACACTTACTGAGTTCAAGATCATTTGGGAGGATGCTGTGGGATTCTGAGAAGTAGACAGCAAGATAATTGCCTAAGCCCAGGAGTTGGAGGTTGCTGTGCGCTATGATGCCATGGCATTTTACCAAGGGCAATAAAGTGAGACTCTGTCTCTTAAAAAAAAAAAAAAAAAAATTCAGTTCTCAACAAACTATGGAAATACTTTTATGATTTCATCACTACTCCCTCTCTGGGCTTCTTTGCTGTAGGTATACACAAGCTATTGTTAAAATGGCAAAATTGTGCTTATAGTTTAGGCTCATACCTTGATTAATTTTATTGCTGCTTGCTTGGGATATAATAAACTAAACCTTTGATTCAAAATTGGACGTTTCATACTTAATGACTTATTAGTAGAGTCTCTAGGTGCCAGAGGTGTGGTGAAACTTTTGGGTTCCCTACAATTCTGTGAATTCAAGGGAAGTAAGAATCCAGGAAGATTAGAATGTGAGCTCAGAAGGTCAGGGATTTCTGCCTCTGCCATTCACTGATGTCTCCAGGCTTAGAAGAGTGCCTAGCACATAATTAGCTTTGATAAATATGTTTTAAGCAAAAGAATGGGCTGAGCAAAAAGCCCAGAAAAGGTATCAGAGAAAGTGGGAGAGAAAATGAAGGTTGGGTAAGATTTAATGAGGAGGAATAGTGACAGGAAGGGTTTGGGGAAGGCTTAAGAAGACATGAGGTAGCTGGCAGGGTGGGGCAAATCAAGCCGCTTTGGAACCAATGATGATTCATAACTGGCACAGAAGGAGAGGTGAATGAGCAGCAGGTGCTACAAACACAGCGAACAGTTCAGGGCAGTGGTCACAAATCACCAGCCTATGGGCCAAATACAGCAGACAGTGCTGTGTTTGATCTTCCTGCTGTGGTTTGAACCAGGCCACTCCAAAATTCAGGTGTGGCCAATGTGACATGATTAAGAGATGAGGCCTTTAACAGGTGATTAAGCCACAAAGGTTCCTCCCTTCAGAATGGGATCATGGCCTTTATAAAAGGGGCTTACGCTGTCCCCAGCTTGCTTGCCCTTGCCTTCTGCCATGTGAGGATCCAGTGTTCCTCCCCTTTGGAGCGTTTACCAGCAAGGCACCGTCTTGCAAACAGGCAGCAGCTCTCGTCAGACAACTGAACCTGCTGGTGCCTTGATCTTGGACTTCACAGCCCCTAGCACTGTGAGAAAATTAATTTCTGTTGCTTATAACTTACCCAGTCTCAGATGGTTTTGTGATAACAACACAAAGGAAGTAAAACTCTTCACTATGTTGTCAAAACTGGGAAATTATATAATGCATCTAGAGTTTTAGCTTCTACTGAAAATTCAAAAAATACTGGCCAAGCATGGTGGCTCATGTCTGTAATCTTAACACTCTGGGAGGCTGAGGCAAGTGGATTGCTTGAGCTCAGGAGTTTGAGACCAGCCTGAGCAAGAACAAGACCTCCGTCTCTACTAAAAATAGAAAAACTAACCAGGCATTGTGGTAGGTGCCTGTAGTCTCAGCTACTAAGGAGGCTGAGGCAAAAGGATCACATGAGCTAAAGAGTTTGAGGTTGCTGTGAACTATGATGATGCCACGGCACTCTACCGAGGGTGATAGAGTGAGACTGTCTCAAAAAAAAAAAAAAATTGGACAACATTGAGCCCACATTCTCACATGGATAATTGGTTTGGTAAGAGCTGTATAACCTCCCAGAGAGGGAACATCCTCTTCAGTTCACTGCAGCCCCCACCACTCCCAGCTTTCTTACACTTGGCCCAAGTCTTCCATTCACATGATTTGTGGGCTCCGTGGGCACCTAAGCTGTGGCCAGTAAAGGGGAGCTTGAGTACTTCCCACAGGTTCTTCTAAAAATCCATTTAGCACCTCCCCCTTTCTTGGTTTTTTCACTTTCCTCCTTCTGTCTTTCTGTGTTGCTTTCTATTTTCAGAAAACTTTTGAGTAAAAATTTAAGTAAAATTATATTCATTTTTGATAGAGACAGAGTTTTGATCTATTGTGTAGGCTGGGCTGGAACTCTGGGGCTCAAGTGATCCTCCTGCTCCAGTCCCCATGGTAGCTAAGACTATAGGCCTGTGCCACTGTGCCTGCCTCTAAGAAAAATTTTTAAAAAGAAATAAACTCAGAAATGTGGCAAAATAAATTTATACTTAAAAACCATGAAGAGGAAAAATGGAGACTTTATATTAACCTGGATGGAAGTAGAACACATTATTCTTAGTAAAGCATCACAAGAATGGAGAAGCATGAATCCTATGTATTCACTTTTGATATGAGGATGGTGGGGAGTGGGGGAAGGGGAGAGCAGAGAGAGAAGGAAGGAGGGAGGGGGATGGGGAAAGGAAGATCAGAGAGAGGGAAGGAGGGAGGGGGTAGGGTCTTGGTGTGTGTCACACCTTTTGGGGGCAAGGCACAATTGTAAGAGGGACTTTACCTAACAAATGCAATCCGTGTAACCTGGTTTCTTGTACCCCCAATGAATCCCCAACAATTAAAAAAAAAAAAAGAAAAACTTTAAAGAGGAGGGAAAAAATGTTTTACCATGATTGACCTCAAAGAATTCCCTCGGTTGTGCATTAATTAGAATACTTTTAAAGGAAAGACAATTGATTATTCTCACCCTCTTCCCCTCTCACCCCCTACCCCCAAAGTCTTACAACTATAGTCTCTTTAAGGACATTGGTATGAATATTTTTGTTATCTCCCTTCTCTAGTATTTTCAGAAACTTAACACATGCTGGACATGGCAGGTGCAATTCTAATTTTAATGTGAGTGGGAGTCTGCCTAGCCAACTATTTCAGAAGGGCTTTGAGAATTGTATCAGAGCATCAAGCCAGTCTGGGCATTGTGCTGCCTGAACAGCAATCGCGTTGGGCATAAGTCCATCGAGTGTCAGCCTCATCCTGGCCAGTTAAATCCCTATGAGCTATGAGTGATTAAAAAAGAAAAAAAAAGTCAGCACCTGCTCTAGCTTTGGCAAGAATCCTAAAATAGAGCAACCATCTCCCATGAAAGCGGAATGTCAGTGTTTGCAGCTGCTTGCTTCTTTATCAGAAATCAATTTCTGTCATTTATTTATTATTTATTAGAGACAGAGTATTACTCTGTTGTACAGGCTGAAGTGCAGTGGTGTGATTACAGCTCACTGTACCCTCAAACCTCTGGGCTCAAGTGATCCTCCCACCTTAGTCTCCTGCATAGTTAGGACTATAGGCACATGCCATCATACCCAGCTAATTTTTAGAAATTGTTTTAGAGGCTCAGCACCTATAGCTCAGCAGCTATGGCACCAGCCACATACTCTGGAGCTGGCAGGTTCAAACTCAGCCTGGGCCTGCCAAACAACAATGGCAACTCCAACCAAAAAATAGCCTGGCATTGTGGTGGACGCCTATAGTCTCAGCTACTTGGGAGGCTGAGGCAAAAGAATCTCTTAAGCCCAAGAATTTGAAGCTGCTGTGAGCTGTGATGCCATGACACTCTACTGAGAGTGAAACAGTAAAACTCTGTCTCAAAGAAAAAAAAAATTTTAGAGATAAGGTCTTGCTATGTTGCCCAGGTTAGTCTCAAACTCCTGGTCGAAAGCTATCCTCCCACCCAGCCTCCCAAAGTGCTGGGATTACAGGCATGAGCTGCCATACCTGGCTAATTTCTGTGTCTTCTATTAATATAACATAAATAGGATGGCCTTTCTCCCTTTCTAATTCACCCCCTTTCTTCTTGACTGAAAGAATCTTTTTGAACATTTTTTGTGTAGATGTGAAGCGAATGGGGAAGATTTTATTTTGTTTTTCCCTCTCAAAAGCTGTTGACCCCCGTGGAAAAAAAGGGAATCCACTTGTGAAATAAAACGTTCTTCAGTTGGCCACTTTTAAAAGTTAGCACAGAGCTTACTGTTTCTTGTTTTTGTTTTTTTTTCCCCCAGGGCAAAAATATATACAGGAAGGTAAAACTTTTTTGGAGATACAACAATAGACAAAAATGGGTGTCAGTTTAGCGTAATGGTACACAGAAAGACAGAGAGAGTGAGAGGGACGGAAAAGTGACAAGAGAGAAGAAAAGAGGGAAATAGAGTTCATGAGAGTGGGTAGTCGAAGGCAAGGGAAGATGACAGCTGAGCCCTGTTCAGACCACTTGCTTAACCTTTGTCCCTGAATTCACCTAATGTCCTAACTCCTCAGACGCCACACTTCCTCACCTGGTCCTTGAGCCTCCAGAACACCGAGTTTATTGTTCTCTGATGCCCTGATGAAGCCTATTCTGGGATCTTCTTTCCCCAAATTTGTTTCCATTCCCTCAAGAATAATGAGCTCACTCCAGGAGAAATCTCCCTACAGTCGGTTGTTCATCTTCATTGTCCATATTTTTTTCTAGAGTGTGTGTAATTTTTTTTTTTTTTTTTGAGACGGAGCCTCAAGCTGTCCCCCTGGGTGGAGTGCCATGGCATCATGCTCACAGCAACCTCCAACTCCTGGGCTCAAGCGAGTCTCCTGCCTCAGCCTCCCAAGCAGCTGGGACTACAGGCACCCGCCACAACGCCTGGCCATTTTTTTTGGTTGCAGCCATCATTGTTGTTTGGCGGGCCCGGGCTGGGGATTCGAACTCGCCACCTTAGGTGTATGTGGCTGGCGCCTTAGCCGCTTGAGCCACAGGCGCCGAGGCGAGTGTGTGTAATTTTATTGGTTGCATTTTGGATGGCTCATTTTTAGGCATCCAAACAAGTACATTTCCTAGCACTTTAAGTTCATCCATTCAACCAGCATTTCCTGTTCAATGCCATCGGAGAATCTGAGGACAATTGGACTCAGGAGGGCATTTCTCACGTCCCACGACGTAATTCTCAGACCACTAGCCATTCTGTCAAAATATCTTGTCTGTGCCCCTGTTATTTCTTCTATTAAGTAAATGCAAGTTGTTGACAGTGACGTTAGCTAAGCAGAACACTTTAAAGGGGAAAAATAATTGTGCCTTAAACGTCACTGTTTCTTGCCTGAGAATTGTTTAGAATGTGTGTGCTTTTCAAGTAGTTTGATTTGAAATGGAAAGGGAGAAACAAGTATTTAAAAATTAGTTCTGAAACACAAGTCATCATTAAAGTAAATAAACTTCATCACTTCCTTCCTTCCACCTCCCTTTCTGCCCTCATCAATTCCGCAGTGTCTCTTAGCAAAAAGGGCTGTGCGGAGAGGGAATCTAAGAATAGATAAGTGAATTTTAAAGTCCGTGAACTCTGTAACTTATTTTCCCTCCGCCTGTCCTTTGGTCTAGGCAGGGACTAGAAGTCAGCTTCCAGTTCATCTCTATCACTGGTCTCAGAACCTTCCAGTTATATTAGATAATCCTCTTAGGGCCTGGCATTCTCAGTGTCAAATACAATTACTGGTTAATCTGACAGCTGTCTCTTGTCTTAAAGTTTTTACAAGATTTGTCAAGACCAGATGAAGACTAGACCCAGCAGCCCTTGGCGTCAGAGCTCTAGGCTCCTTCCTGGCCCTTCATGAGTTCCAATAGTAACACGTAGGCAATGCTCTCAGCAGGCCTGGCTGAAGGGTACCCTGCCCTGGTTCTGTTTGTAGTCTGAACCTTAAGTTTAGCAGTAAAGACAAAAATCCCTTTGAAAACTTATAAAACCAGTTAATTTTCTGATCTATTACAGAGCCATGTCTCTGCTTAAACCCTTTAGTGACTGCTCACCTCATTCAGAGCAAGGCCCCAGTGCAGTGGTATTCAAGGCTCAGCGTGTTCCTATCCCACCTGGCTAACTCTCTAAACTCCCGCGGCTCTCTCTATAGCCGTGTGACCTTCTTGCTCCTCCTCTAGCACAGTGATTTTCAACCTGTGTGCTGAGAACTTTTTTTTTTTTTTTTTTTTTTTTGCAGTTTTTGGCCAGGCCCAGGTTTGAACCTACTACCTCTAGTATATTGGGCCCGCACCCTACTCCTTGAACCACAGGTGCTGCCCCTGAGAACATTTTTAAAGATCATCCATTAAATTACTTTTTATTTATTTTTTTTTTTGAGACAAAGTCTCACTCTGGCACCCTGACTAGAGTGCCATGGCTTTATAGCTCACAGCAACCTCAAGTTCTTGGGCTCACGTGGTCCTCTTGCCTCAGTTTTTCTATTTTTAGTGGAGAGTGGGCCTTGCTATTGTTCAGGCTGGTCTCAAATTCCTGAGTTCAAGCAATTGCCTACCTCAGCCTCCCAGAGTGCTAGGATTACAGGCATGAGCCACTGCACCTGGCCTCAGTAATTAAATTATTATTGAAAGAAATTCAAAGCACAGTAAGCATATTCTTTTTCTTACTCTTTTTTTTTTTTGATCAACATAAGTGTGCCACAGAAGTTTAACTATAGGTTCAAGTGTGCCGGGAGATTAAAAAGTTTAAAAAATCCTGCTCTAGTAACTCAATATTTCTTCTTCTTATTATTATTATTTGGAAACAGTCTCACTATGTTACCCTCGGTAGAGTGCTGTGGCATCGCAGCTCACAGCAATCTCAAACTCCTGGGCTTAAGCGATTCTCTTGCCTCAGCCTCCCAACTAGCTGGGATTACAGGCACCAGCCACAACGCCAGGCTATTTTTTTGATTGCAGTTCTCATTGTTGTTTAGCAGAGTTGGGCCGAGCTCTAACCCACCAGCTTTGGTGTATGTGACCGGTGCCTTACTCACTGGGCTACAGGTGCCAAACCTCTAGTAACTCAATATTAACGGGATGTAAATGTTTTGTGGATACCTTGGATAATGCTGAAGTCAGGGATTTTAATGTGCCCATTACCAGAATAGTGTTCATGCAGTTGGGTAATGTGATGGCTTCAGATTTGTTCTTTTTGCTTAATATTGCTTTGGCTATTCAGGCTCCTTAGGATTATTTTTTATAAATTGTAAAATATGATATTGGTACCTTGATGGGGATTCCATTAAATCTGTAAATAATTTTGGGCAGGATGCACATTTTAATGATGCCATTAGCATGTTATTCTACCTGTTTTTGTCATCTACAATTTATTGAATGAGTGTTTTGTGGTTCTTCTTGTAGAGAGCTTTAACTTTTGGGTATTTTTACACTAGCATCTGTTCCGCTCCTGCCATGTATAAGGGACATTTGAGTACTTCCTGCAGAGCAGGCCTTGTAGTGACAAATTCCCTTAGGGTTGCTTGTCTGGAAAAGTCTTTATTTCTCCATCATCTATGAAACTTAGTTTTGCAGGATACAAAATTCTTGGCTGGCAATTGTTGTCTTAAAGGAGGCTAAAAATGGGCCAGTTGTGGTGGCTCACACACGTAATCCTAGCACTCTGGGAGGCCAAGAAGGGTGGATCACCTGAGCTCATGAGTTTGAGACCAGCCTGAGTAAGAGTGAGACCCTATCTCTGAAAAAATAGCCGAGTATTGTGGCAGGTACCTGTAGTCCCAGTTATTTGGGAAGCTGAGGCAAGGGATCACTTGAGCCCAAGAGACTGAGATTGCTGTGAGCGATGACATCATAGCACTCTACCGGGGGTAATAGAGTGAGACTATCTCAAAAAAAAAAAATGGTGCCCCAATTCCTTCTGGCTTATAAGGTCTTTGCTGAGAAGTCTACTGTTGGTCTGATGGGTTTTCCTTTATAGGTTAGTTGTCAGCATCTCAATCTTTTACTCACCTCAGGACCTTTTCATTTGCTATTTCCTCTGTCTAGAATGCTGTTCCCCCAGGTATCCACAGTCTCACTTCCTCCATTCCTGCAATCTCTGCTCAAATGCCACTTCATCAGTGAGCTTCTTTGACCCATATTTCTACCCCACTATTCCCCATTGTCTTAAAAATAACTTTACTGAGACATAATTCACATTATGTCTCATAATTCACATAATTCACATGCCATACAATTTTTGAAGTATAATCGCAGAGTTGTGCATACATCACTACTCAAATGCAGAACATTTTCATCATCCTGAAAAGAAATTCTATACTCTTTGGTCACCATCACCTTCCACATATGAATTACCCTGGTCTCCCAACCATAACCAACCACTCTAATCAACTTTCAGTCTCTATGTATTTGCCTATTCTGGACTCTTCACATAAATATAATTATACAATCTGTAGTCCTTTGTGACTGGCTGCTTTCACTTAGCATAATGTGTTTAAGAACATCCACGTTGTAGCATATATCAGTACTTCATTGCTTCTTCTTTCTTTCTTCATCTTTTTTTTTTTTTTTTTTTGAGACAGAGTCTCACTTTGTT
>NW_003852403.1:39044611-39075143 GCF_000181295.1 Otolemur garnettii
GATCAGGCGATCCACTCTCCTTGGCCTCCCAGAGTGCTAGGATTATAGGCATGAGCCACTATGCCCAGCCTTCATTGTTTCTTCTTGGCAAATAATATTCCATTGTATGGATATACCACATTTTATTTTTTTGTTCATCAGTAGATGAACATTTGAGTTGTTTTCACTTTTTGGCTATTATGAAAAATGCTGTTAAGAATATTTGTAAACAAATTTTTGTACAGATATATGTTATCATTTTTCTTAAACATATAACTAGAAGTAGATCTCCACTATTTTTATTTTGCTTTTTTTGAGCACTTGTTAGCATCTGATATATATTTCCTTATTTTCTGGTGTACTGCCTGCCCATCTCCCACTAGAATATAAACTCTCTGAATTTAGGATCTTGGTCTATTTTTTTCACTGCTTAGAACAGTGCCTGGCACATAGTAGCCATGCAACAAAGATATGTTTTGTGAATTATTCAAGGGATGCTGACATTAGGGCAGATTATTCAAGTGACTTCCCTTTGACCTTGGATCTTCCCCTGTAAACTTTTGTATCTATGTGAAACCAGAATGTATACACTATTCGGGTGTCTTATTTGGCATATCAACCTTTACAGTCTGTTTGGACAATAATTGTACCATTGCTGATTTAAATTTCTTGCCTTTTTTATTTTATCAAATATAGCTAGGTTGGACTTTTAAAAAATGAAAACCATCTCTTAATTGCTTTAAACTTTTTAGGACATAGGCATTAACTAGAAGACTAAAATAAAGTATATCAACATAATATTTATTTATTTATTTTTAGTATGTTCCAGTTTCACATAGACACAAAATGTACCCATTAGCAGACGTAGAGAGAGGGTAAGTAGGGTGGGGGAGAAGAACCTTGCTCAGACTCTGGCTGTACCTTTTGCAGTAGGGAGCCCAGTCTACATTCCAAGTGCTCACCCTTAGAGGCTGCTACCTTCTCCTGTGTTTTCCATAGTCTGCATACACTGAAGGGTTGCCTGAAATCAGATAAACTTCTCTATAATTTTTTTTTAATCCATAGGTGAAGTGGCTCATGCCTATAATCCTAGTATTCTGGGAGGTTGAGGTATAATCCTAGCACTCTGGGAGGTCAAGGTGAGTGGATTACTTAAGCTCACCAGCTTGAGACCAGCCTGAGCAAAAGCAAAACCCCCGTCTCTACTAAAAACAGAAACACTGAAGCAAGAGGATCACTTAAACCTGAGTTGGAGGTTTCTGTGAGCTATGAGGCCATGGCACTCTACTCAGGGCACCAGAGTGATACTTTGTCTCAAGAAAAAAAAATTGCATTTTGGCTTGCCATTCATAGCATAGTGGTTACTGGTGCCAGCCACATGCGCTGAGGCTGGCAGGTTAGAACCCAGTTCCTGCCAGCTAAACAATGATGAAAACTGCAACCAAAAAATAGCCGAGCATTGTGGCGGGCACTTGTAGTCTCAGCTACTTGGGAGGCTGAGGCAAGAGAATTGCTTAAGCCCAAGAGTTTGAAGTTGAGAACTCAAACGTATTAGCAAGAAAAGAATAAGTGATCCCGTCTCAGTGTGGGCAAGGGACTTGAAGAGAAACTTCTCTGAAGAAGACAGGCGCATGGCCTACAGACACATGAAAAAATGCTCATCATTCTTAATCATCAGAGAAATGCAAATCAAAACCACTTTGAGATATTATCTAACTCCAGTTAGATTAGCCCATATCACGAAATCTCAAAACCATAGACATTGGTGTGGATGTGGAGAAAAGGGAACACTTTTGCACTGCTGGTGGGAATGCAAACTAATATGTTCCTTTTGGAAAGATGTTTGGAGATCACTTAGGGATCTAAAAATAGACCTGCCATTAGATCCTTTAATTCCTCTACCAGGTATATATCCAGAAAACCAAAAATTACTTTATAACAAAGATATTTGCACCAGAATGTTTATTGCAGCCCAATTCATAATTGCTAAGTCATGGAAGAAGCCCAAGTGCCCATTGACCCATGAATGGATTAATAAATTGTGGTATATGTACACCATGGAATATTATGCAGCCTTAAAAAAGATGGAGACTTTACCTTTTTTATGTTTACACGGATGGAGCTGGAACATATTCTACTTAGCAAAGTATCTCAAGAATGGAAGCAAAAGTATCCAACGTACTCAGCCCTACTATCAAACCAATTTATAAACACACTTCCATATGAATGCTATAACCCAACTACAGCCCAAGATGAAGGGGAAAGAAAAGAGAGAGGGGAGAGGAAAGGGGTTGGATGGGTAGAGGGAGGGTAATTGGTGGGACCACACCTATGGTGTATTTTACAAGGGCACATGTTAAATCTACTAAGTGTAGAATATAAATGTCTTAACACAATAACTAAGAAAATGCAGTGAAGGCTATATTAACCAGTTTTATGAAAGTATTTGTATATAAAACCAGCAAGTAAATTGTATATAAATATAACATACTGTGTAAATACAACATAAATACAATATAATGTATTGAACTATACTGAAAGTAAATTGTATATAAAACCAGAACATTGTACCCCATAATTGCATTAATGTACATAGCTATGATTTAATAAAAAAAAGAGTTTGAAGTTGCTGTGAGTTGTGAGGTCACAGCACTCTACCGGGGGCAACACAGTGAGACTCTATCTCAAAAAAATTTCTTTTTTTTATCCAGGAAGTTTATTCCTTTATTTGGCATAATTCCTCAAGTGCTGGGGAGCAGTGGAGTAAGAGAGCTAAAAAGACGCTTTCTTCTCTTACTTTTTTATTTTGTTGTTTTTGCTTTTGAGACAAAGTCTCACTGTGTCATCCAGGCTGGAGAGCAGTAGTGCAGTCATCTCTCACTGTAACCTTGAACTCCTGGGCTGAAGCAATCAGTCCTCCCGCGTAAGCCTCCTGAGTAGCTGGGACTATAAGCACATACCACCATGCGCGGGCTTCTTCTCCCATTGATGTTAATGGGCAAGCTGCATGCCTTGTCTCCCATGTATCTTAGTTTCCTCATTAGGAAGATAATAGGTTTAGAGTTTAGACCCCAGTTTCTCCCAGCTTCAGCTTAGCTGTCTGCAGAAGTTAGAGCAAACCAAAGTAGACAAGAAGCCAAAGGAATGAGAAGTTCTTTTGTACAGAGGCCTTGTTTTTGCTGGAGAGATATGCTTGCAAAATCACTGGCTATGTTCCTGGACCAAATACTCCAAAATGTACTTTGTCAGGAGAATTTTCTATGATTAAGTCCCAGGGACAATTTTACATAATCTGCCTACAGATTTTAAGAAAGCACTTTGAGAGAGCAAAATGGACCTGGGAAGGAATACACAAATGCCTCAGAGGTAAATGTTTGCCTATGAGGGGCCAGGCTCTGAGCAGGAGGGCTTACCGTGTTGTCACCTAATTTGCCCCAGGTCTCAATGAGATAGGTGTCCCTGGCTTGGTTTATTTCACAAATGAGGAAATGTAGGCCCAGAGACATTAAAAAAATACCTTGGCTAGGTACTATACAGGTACAAAGACTTGACATTCTTTTCGCCTGATAAAAACTCCAATTATAGGCTTGGCACCCATAGCTCAGTGAGTAGAGTGCCAGCCACATACACCAAGGTTGGCAGGCTCGAGCCTGGCCTGAGTCTGCTGAACAACAATGACAACTGCAACTAAAAAATAGCCAGGTGTTGTAGCGGGCACCTGTAGTCCCAGCTACTTGAGAGGCTGAGGCAAGAGAATCACTTAAGCCCAAGAGTTTGAGGTTGCTGTGAGCTGTGATGCCACGTCACTCTACCAAGGGGGACATACTAAGACTCTGTCTCAAAAAACAAACAAACAAACAAAAACTCCAATTATATAGATTATATTTGTGATGGATTGAGAATGTTATCTTGGGAGGTGATGTTTATAGATGTACTGTGAGATAATAGATGCTAATAATTACAGTAGTTCCTTTAAGAACCAAAAAAGAAGATACTTTGCCCTCCTATGACCATAGTATTTTATGGGAAATTGAAAAATCCAAATAAAAGCCTTCATTTTCAATTACTGAATATAAATCAGACAGCACTTTATTTATTTATTTTTGAGACAGAGTCTCACTCTGTTGCCCTGGGTAAGAGCTCTGTGATGTCATAGCTCACAGCAACCTTAAACACTTGGGCTCAAGCAACTCTCTTGCCTCAGCCTCCCCAGTAGCTGAGACTACAGGTGTCTGCCACAATACTTAGCTAGTTTTTCTATTTTTTTTTCTTTTTCTTTTTCTTTTTTTTTTTTTTTAGTAGACATAGGGTCTTGCTTTTGCTCAGGCAGGTATCAAACTCCTGAGCTCAACAATCTACCTGCCTCAGCCTCTGAGAGTGCTAGGATTACAGGCATGAGCCACCGTGCTCAGCCCACACATTAAAAAAAAAAAAATCTTGTGACATTTGGAAATTCTCAGAGGTGCTTTCAAGAATATTTAGGTAAATAAATCATCCACATATTTTACAGGATGGGGGAGGTTCCAAATGTTAAAAAAAAATGCTCTCTTCCCCATTCAACCAGAAGAGACTCATAGACGGTTTCCTTAATATGAAATCAGTAAGGAGACGACCAGGGCACTCACTGCATGTTACCTAAATTCCTGAACTCTCAGTTTCCTCAGCTGTACATGTGAGGATAGAACAGAAAGGTTTGGGGGCTACTTCTCCACAGCCCGTTAGTGCAATCCTGTGATGTAAATCACCCTTAGAAAATAGTTCTGTACAATCCGTCAGAAAAGAAAATAAAAGCTGACTATGCACTAGGTCTATCTATTAGTCACGAACAGTAGAACCAGGCTTTTGGTACTATAAAAAATGAATATATAAGTGCTGAGAATTGAAGATAATGTAGAATGAAAGGATAAATCTTAGAGAAGAGCAGAGAGATCGGAGGCTTTAGGTGGTGGAAACAAGCATTGCCCTTTGAGATAAGTCGGTTTGGCTATTTTTAGATGCATTTCAACTTTTCCTGCTCTGCTCCACTCAAGTTTCAGAAAGAAAGAAAGTGTTTGATTTACTCTCAGACTTCTTCTGCCCAAGCCTTGGTCGAAGGAGGGACACCCTACATGTTATGATGAATCAATGCTATTTCTGATTGGAAGTGAATATTTGTTTCCCTAAGCAAATATTTGGTGTTGTTACCAGAAGGGAGTGGAGGCTGGACAGGCAAAAACAACAGATGTCTATGAACCTGATGTCAGGAATTTGGCCTCTGTGTCCCCTTGGAGGGATCTATGATATGGGTTTGAGGCTAGGGGCAGATACAAACCATGAATAGACATGAAGATAAACCCTGGATCAAAGCTGTGACCCAAGCCAGGAAGGGATGGCCTGAGCCAAGGGAGGTGGCACTTTGAGTTCCAAGGGGTGAGCAGCTGTATTTTCTGATACACACTTCATCTAGCCGCTTGCACGAGAATGCACCACATGGTCAGTGGAATGGAATGTGGGGCAGCACCAGCCCCTCAGAAGCACACAGAAACCTGATATAATGGCTTTGGGCTAATGTGCAATTCTTTATGACTCTGGGACTCTGGATTCTGCCCTCCAGATCTCTATGTCCTGTAGAATCAGGCTGGCCAGGTCAGGTCAGAGGATAAAACCAGTCAAGATAGAGTGGTCAGGTCCAAACTGCATATTTAGGTGAGATCAGAGAAGTTAGTTGAGGCAGGGAGAAACTGCCCCATTCTCTTGCCTAAGTTGGGGCTCACTCTGCTGGCACCTGAAAGGAGAACTGGTCTAGCCTGGAAAGTGGTGGTATCAGAGAGGGTAGAGGTAATGACTGTGATAGCTGCATGCAGTGCAGGCACAGTTAGAACCAAGGGCTGGGCCAAAGGAGCAATCTCATATTCAAGTTTGAGACTGTGGTCAAGAGTGAGGCAAGAGGCCGGAAGCTGAGATCAGAAACAGGGCTGGAAACAGTGGGAAGCAGGAACTTGAGAAAGTTCAGAATGTGGACTGAATGGCTCATGGGACAAAAGCCTTGTTCTCATTGGGTGCTGGTCACCTGACAGGAGCAAAACAGCCAATAAGACCATTTAATAGCATAGAGTTGGGCTGAAAGAAAATAGAACAAGATTTTCCTGGGCACCTGGCCCAGAAAGGTCAGTCACCTGAAATGAACTGCAGGCAGGACACAGAGTTGTGGAGGGCAGAATCCAGAGTCCCAGAGTCAGAGGGCCAGCCAGGTGGGCACAAGCCAGGAAGACAGACCTTTATTTTCAGTGCAGAAATCCTCTGAGTTAGGATACCAGGTCACTGGCCTTGGTGGTAATGTTTATCAAATGTGAGCCATTGTCTAATTGGGCAAGTGTAGATATTTAAAAGATAAGAAATCTTTCCATAAAACAGTGGTCTTCAGCCATGGCTATGCTTTGGAGTCACCCAGGATTTAAATAGGTTGATAGTTTGCCTGCACCAAAAGCCTAGTTTAGTCTGAGGTGCAGCGTGTACATCAGAAGACTTTAAAAGTTTCCCAGGTGGTCCTGACGAGCAGTCAGGGCTGAGAATAGCATTGGGTTCCAATGAACATTGCTTAGGACACCAGGACTTCATTGAAAACTGGGTTTCTTACCCCAAAAAATCTTAGAAAAATACCTAATGTATATAACATTCTTTTGGAGATTTAATAAATCCTCAGCAGTTTTTCAGTAAAATAGCCTTTTCTCCCCTTTATTAGGATAATATTTACACCCAGTAAAATGCCTGGATATTAAGCATATTGTTCAATGAATTTTGATAAATATATATACCTTACAATTGGTGAATCTGGATACAGAGAGTGCAGAAGTTCCTTGTCCTAGCTTTGTGACTTTTCTGTAAGTTGAAAATAATACATGTCAAAATTGAAAGTACACACTTGTGTTACCATCACCCAAATCAAGAGAGAGAACATTTCCAGCACCCCACAAAGTTCCCTTGTGCTCTTGCCAGTTCCCCCAGCCCTTTCCCAGAGGCAATCATTCTTCTAAGTGATTTTGAACACCATACCTTACTTTCACCTCTTCTTGTATTTTATATAAATAGTATCATATAGTATGGACTAACTTGCACCTCCTTCTTTCCCTGGATATAACATTTCTGTTGTTTTGTGAATTAGTAGTTAGTGTTTGTTGTGTGAACATTCTTTGTACCAGTCTTTTTATGGATATGCTCTTTCATTCCTCTTAGGTGCAGCAAGGTTTTCAGTGTGTGTGTGTGTGTGTGTGTGTGTGTTAGATAATATATACAAATATACAGACACTGAGAGTCCATCTATGAGTGGAATTAATGCTGCAGATATGTTTAGTGGCAAACTCTTTCCCAAAGCAATTATAGCATTTTATATTCACAGCTGGGTCTTATCTTTGTGGATGCTTGGTATTAAAATCTTTTCTTTTGTCATTATAGTTGATTTGATGTGGTACTTTAGTATATAATGGTTTTAATTTGCATTTCCTCGATTAACGATGATGTTAAGCACCCTTTCATGTGCTTATGGACCATTTATATATTTTCTAATGGGAATTATCTCTTCAAATATTTTGCCTTATCTTTTTTAGTTTGGGTTATTTAAATTGTTTATCTTTTTATCATTGATTTATAGGAGTTCTTTATGTATATTATATATATGAGTATTTTGTTAGATATATTTATCATGAATATTTTCTTACAGTCTGGAAATTGCCTTGTCATGTTCTTCTTTTTTTTTTTTTTAAAGACTCTATCTCTAAAAAAAAAAAGAGCCTGTCTTTTAATTAGTTGATGTTTTTAATTTTGCTAATGTCAAATTTTCCATATTTTTTATAGCCTGCCAAGAAATCTTTGCCTACCTCAAGGTCATGAAGATATTTTCCTACATCTTCTAGAAGTTTAATGGTTTTAGCTCCCATGTTGAGGTTAATCACTCATCAACAACAATTAGTTTTGCATTTTGTATGGGTGTTAGGCCATAAAATCTATTTCCCTATATAACATGTATCTCCATCCTCCAAATCTAACATAAAACACATTGAGAAATGAGTATTTCCCTAGGGGAATCTGTATAACAGCCCCAACTAATAAATATGTCTGCATACCCATCAAATCCACTTATCACAATCTGTCCCAAATAAACAAGACATGAAAGACAGAGATTGTAGTAGACTCAAAAAGGTTGTAGGAGACTTTGACTCACCTGAGACAGAAGTGTTTTCTTATTTTCCCTTTTTTTTTTCTTTGAGACAGAGCCTCAAGCTGTCCCCCTGGGTAGAGTGCCACAGCTCATAGCAACCTCCAAGTCCTGGGCTCAAATGAGCCTCCTGCCTCAGCCTCCCAAGTAGCTGGGACCACAGGCACCCACCACAGCGCCCAGCTATTTTTTGGTTGCAGCCATTGTTGTTTTGGCAGCCCAGGCTGGATTCGAACCCGCCACCTTAGGTGTATGTGGCTGGCACCTTAACCGCTTGAGCCACAGGCGCCGAGCCAGAAGTGTTTTCAAGAAGGCTTTCAGCCATAAACATTCAAAACATCAAAAATTAGCAAGTATCAACAACACTTCTCCTAGCTTCTGATCAGTGTTTTATTTGTGAGTCCTGAGACAAAGACTGAGCCTCATACAGCACTCTTATTTCTTAACACCCCAAACAGTTCTGGACATAGGTTAAACATTCAAAAATATGTTTTCAATGAAATACAATATTTTATAAAACATATACATCAGAATTTCAAATTGTTCCTTTGATGGTGGGACTAAAAGTGACTTACTTTCATTTTTTTTAGTCTCCATTTTTGTTATTTTTTAAACAGTGAATATGAATTACCTTTAAATTAAAAAAATACATACATATGTATATGTTTATATATATATTGAGACCGAGTCTTTCTTTTGTCCTGGAGAGTGCCGTGGCATCATCATAGCTCACTGCAACCTCAAGCTCCTGGGTTCAAGTGATCCTCCCACCTCAGCCTCCCAAAGTGCTAGGATTGATCCTGTAATCCCATTACTAGGCATCTACCCAGAAGAAAAAAAAAAGATCATTTTACCATAAGGACATTTGCACTAGACTATTTGTCGCAGCTCAATATATAATCACTAAAATGTGGAAACAACCTAAATGCTCACCAACCAGGAGTGGATTAACAAGCTGTGGTATACGTATATCACGGAATACTATTCAGCCACTATTCAGCTTTACATCTCTTGTATTAACTTGGATAGAGTTGGAACACATTCTTAGTAGAGTATCACAAGAATGGAGAGGCAAGAATCTAATGTACTCAATCATAATACGAAGCCAGTAGACGATCTAATTCATACCCATATAAGAGAAAGACTCAAATCCATTCAAGGTGAGGGGCAGGGGAATGAGGGAGCAGGGAGAGGGGAGGAGAGAAGGGGATGGTGGGTTGTGGTGTATGGCACACCTCTTGGGGGTGGGACACAATTATCAAGGGGACTTTACCTAACAAATGCAAACAATGTAACCTAATTCTTTATACTCTCAATGAACCTGAAACAATAAGAGAAATTTTTTTTAAAAGTATATTAAAATAAAAAATAAATAAATAAACCAAAGTGCTAAGATTATAAGCATGAGCCACTACACCTGGCCATAAGTATATATTTTAATTCTCACTGGAAAGTACTATTAAGTCTACAATAGGAGAAAAGAAGGAATATTTAGTCTCATCATTTCTTAAGTATCCCCCAAGTAAGTAATTTGTTTTAATATTAACACTAAGACCTTTAAGGTTCTGCCTGAATTTAAGAAACTAATAGTTGATGGGAGTAAGAGCCATCAAGAATGTTATGCAAATGATTACTGGCAGCAGCAGCAGACAAGGAAATGTGTGACTCAGCGTCTTATAAATGGGTGTGAGATATTGAATATTGCTAGTTAGGAACATTGACTGTGTGGTCTGCTTCAATATCTAATTTACCTTCAAACACCAAAAAACTTAGCTTCTAAAGTGATGGGTAAAGAATATTAATGGGGCTCATTGAAACTTTTCCATCTCATGGAACCCCTTTAAAAAGCTTAGAATTTGAAAAAAAAAAAAAAAAAGCTTAGAATTTGTTTTAAAAACTTTATAATCTATAGTGGCTCTAACCAAAGATAACTAAATCATGTCAACATATTCTTCATGTTCAATCTGTCACTGTCGTAAACTATTTCAAATATTAGTAGATTTGGGTTTGCTTTTTTTGTAAGGCGCTTCATGTTTTGCTTGTACTAACTTACAAAACCCTGACCTATCAGTAATGCAATATAAAGAGGTGCCCACAGAGAAACCTCAGTTAATAAGGGTGTTATGCTACAGGGCAGCTCATCACCATACAGGAAAGTTTTGCAACCACGCGTGAGAGGATTTTTTCCTTTAGAATGTTAAGCAATTTTCCTTACTTTTTTTTTTTTATAAACAAAACACACTTATAAATCTAAAACAAGTGCAGTAAGATACTACGTATTTATCTGTTATTCTGCTTACTAAACTACATGTAGTGTAATCATTGTTGGAATAGCTAAGTGGTTGCCTTTTTTTTTTATTAACATGAAAAATGAAGAGAATACTTTTAGATTCGAAAGGAATATTGCAGATGACAGACTTCAGTAATTGCTCCCCCAGATCACAAAGGGCCAGTTCTCCAGCAAGAAACGGGATAACCAGACAAGTGTTTCCTTAACATGATCCAGTGGATTGAAGGTCGGGTGCCCAGGATCTGCTGGGCTTGGGGTTACTTTCTCTCTCTCAGCCTGACACTGTGACAGAACACCCTCCTTGTGCCCCGGGCTCCACTGTGGAATTTGTGTTCTTGCCCCTCAGGCCTTGACTATCCTAAAATGGCAAGAATAGCAGTAATATGAAGTCAGCCATTTAAAAAGAGGACTGGCTGGCCCAGGCTGCTGGTGGAGAGAGATGAGGATGCTCTCGTCAAAAGCAGCACCGGGATCTTCTCCCGTTTCATGATCGTAAATGCCCTACATTTAAGCACCCTACTCCCTCCAGTGGAGCGGGTATGGGGAGCAGAATCAAGGAAGAATGGAGAATGCTGAGGACCGGGAGAGTGAGGAGGGTTTCAGGATACATTTTCTCTGGATTGCAGCTCCCCAAAGGAGCCTTGTTCAGGTTCGATAAGGATCCATATACACCTCTTCTATATTCTTTGGGTTTTTTTTCTTTTTGAGACAGAGCCTCAAGCTGTCACGTTGGGTAGAGTGCTGTGGCATCACAGTTCACGGCAACCTCCAACTCCTGGGCTCAAGCAATTCTCTTGCCTCAGCCTCCCAAGTAGCTGGGACTATAGGCACCCGCCACAATGCCCAGCCATTTTTTGGTTGTAGTTGTCATTGCTGTTTGGCAGGCCCAGGCTGGATTCGAACCCGCCAGCTCTAGTGTATGTGGCTGGCGCCTTAGCCACTTGAGCCCCAGGCTCTGACAAAAACACAGTTTCTCTATATCACATAACACTTCTGACACCAAGATGTGTCAGAGAGTTTCCCCCACATCAACCAATTCTCTGGATACCAGATGGGTGTCCTATGATGTAATTCAGTTCTGACAGTATCTACCAAAAGTGAGACAGTTCAGTGACCAAGGCTGCTCCTACTTCAGACACGGTGATGTCCTGGGCCTTCACATTCACTCCCCACTCACTCGCTGACTCACCCAGAGCAACTTGCAGTCCTGCAAGCTCCCATCGTGGTAAGTGCCCTATACAGGTGCACCATTTTTTACCTTTTCTACCATATTTTTATTCTACCTTTTCTATGATTAGGTATGCAAATACTAATCTTTGTGTTGCATTTGCCTATGGTACCCATCATAGTAACAGGCTATACAGATCTGTAGCTTAGGAGCAATAGGCTATAATACGTAGCCTAGCTGTGTAGTAGGCTGCACTATCTAGGTCCATGTAAATTCACTGTGTTCGCACAACAAAACAGACCAACACTACTATTTATCAGGACATATTCCTAAGTGATGCCTGAGTACTTTCATTCTCAAATTACAGAGGAAGAAATTGAGCTAGAAGATATTAAGTGATATGAAAAATTATAAAACTAGTAGGTGGCGGAGTTTAGACTTGAATCCAGATCTTCTGAATCCAAATTCAGTGCTCTTTACCCTTTATCACAGGTTTTGTTTTTTTGTGTGTGTGAGATAAGAGTCTTATTTTGTCACCCAGGCTAGAGTGCTGTGGCATCAGCCTAGCTCACAGCAATCTTAAACTCCTAGGTTCAGGCCAGGCACAGTGGCTCACACCTATAATCCTAGCACTCTGGGAAGCTGAGGCATGTGGAATGCCTGAGCTCACAAGTTTGAGACCAGCCTGAGCCAGAGTGACACCCTATCTCTAAAAATAGCTGGGAGTTGTGGCAGACGCCCGTAGTCCCAGCTACTCAGGAGGCTGAGGCAAGAGAATTGCTCAAGTCCAGGAGTTTGGGTTTTTTTTTTTGAGACAGAGCCCCAAGCTTTCGCCCTGGGTAGTGAGTGCCGTGGCATCACAGCTCACAGCAACCTCCAACTCCTGGGCTCAAGTGAGTCTCCTGCCTCAGCCTCCCAAATAGCTGGGACCACAGGTGCCTGCCACATGCCCAGCTATTTTTTGGTTGCAGCCATCATTGTTGTTTGGCAGGCCCAGGCTGGATTTGAACCCACCACCTTAGGTGTATGTGGCTGGTATCCTAGCCAGTTGAGCCACAGGCGCCAAGCCAAGTCAAGTCCAGGAGTTTGAATCACTGTGAGCTATGATGCCAGAGTACTCTACTAGGCGACAAAAAAACAAAAAAACCCAACTGGGTTCAAGCCATCCTCCCACCTCAGCGTCCTGAGTAGCTGGGACTATGGGTACTAGCCATAATGTCTAACTAATTTTTCTATTTTTTTAGTAGAGACAATGTCTCACTCTTGCTCTCAAACTCTTGAGCTCAAGCGATTCTCCCACCTCAACTTCCCAGAGTGCTAGGATTACAGGCCAGAGATTTTATTTTTAATTACAAAAATATGAAGCAGTCCTATAGGGCAACAAAACTAATTTTCATCCGTACCTCATCATCTTGCGCTAAGGCAATTCATGAAGAGAATTTCCAAAACATTTTGAGCAATGTCATCCTCATTAGAATGAGTGTGTGGTTTCCTAAGAAGTAAGTGCATGGTTTTCCTATCTTTCCAGATGCACGGTTGGATTTTAAAGCCTCATTATTTTATTACAACGGGTAAGACTTCAAAATGCTTACTATGTCAATTTCCACAAAAATCATTATGCAAGAAAAAATAGTGAAGGCATAAGCGATTTAACAGCTGTAAAAGGGGAAATTGCAAAGAACACCTAATGGATGTTAATATAAGAGAAAACCAGACTTGTGGGATACTTTATTTTTATCTGGGAAAAGAGAAAAATGCTAACATAATCATATTAATACTTACATGTTTACAGAAGAACCTCATCATCCTTGGAGGTTGTATGCTAGAAATTGCTCTCCTGTATGAAGAAATTTGAGAGGAGTAGCTGTTCCTCTAATTCATTTTTTCTTTCCCATTTTTGGCCTTGGGTCATTTGTTCCATTATACTCATTTTTCTGTGAGGTGCAGTGACTATATGCATGAAATCAGCCTGCAATAGGATTGTATCAAGATAAAAGTGTCATATAGGTGTCATAATTGGTCACTGAATGGCTTGACATGGTATGTTAGAGAAAAAGTCAATTGTTAAATATTCAGGAATTTTGTGAGCCAGTTGTTGAACTGTTGATACTGGAAACTGTCCATAGTGGGAGTATTTACACCATGGAAATTAGCAAACATTACAGATGAGGGTTTCTCCTTACTACCACCCAAGCCAATTTACCACCATATGCTGACTTGAGGTAGGAGGAACTTCAGAGGGAGGTTGCTATTTAGAAGCCTACAAATGTTGGAAACCACAAATTGTGATTTCTGTGTACCAGCAGAGAAGACCAAAGATTATGCCAACTCTCTGGTTACTTTGGATTTGATTTATAAATAGAGTTTTACTAAAGCTGGGAGAATAGGGTTGGATTTAAGGACATTACTATAGTGCTAAACAAACGTTTGCAGCTACAAAAGAAATCCCAGTGCTCGGGGTGAACTATTTAATTTACCTTCTGGTTAAAAATAATGTAAGATGATCACTGTGTGTGTGTGTAGATGAAAAAAGACAAGTTACGGACTATATATATATATATATATATACTGTAATCAAACTTTAATGAAGAAAAATCATTTTTAGACACATATATTCTGGAAAAAATAGGCACTAAACAAATTATCTCTTAGGGGAGTGGAGATGGGAACTAGTGGGAATGTTTATTATCTTTATATCTGAATTGTTCTTTGTTCCATTCCTTTTTTAAATCACCATTTAATTTTCCTACTAAGTAACTCTTTCAAAAAGAAATAAAAGAACCAAACAACATCAGGTAAATTTGGTTGTGCCAATCTTTGATAATAGCCTGTTTCAAAGTTTAAAACTTATCGAACAAGTCATTTTCAAGTCTTAACATATTTTCTTAATTGACTTCCCCCCAAAGATAAATGCATTTATTTTGGGTAGAATTCTTAATTTTGAGTTATTGTACTTGTTTCAAAATGCTTTCCAATTAGTTCTTGTGTTGCATTTAGAGACATATCAATTGTACTGTAGGGACTGGTTAGGTCTTGAAAGCCTACCACTATGTCCATTTGTTCGTAAACCTCATGGGACCACTAATTCTGAGTGCTGAAAGCAGAGAGAGCTAATAAAACTTTGTTCTGACAAACTGCTTTGTTCTTATCAAGGAAATTTGTCCTTAGAGAACCTTCTGGAGAACTTTAGCATCAAGGATGCTTGGTTATGATTTCTAGCATATGATGAACCTATGACTTTGGACATGTCACTTCATCTTTTAAAGCCTCACCCTAAAGTAGGGATAATACGATTGTGCAATTCATATGTATACATTTTCCCCTGAAATGAAGGGTTGTCTAAACAAATTTATCAGCTTCCAAGCTCAGTGTAGATACCCCAATATAAGACATAAGTCACCTTTGTGAATATAAGTAGACTTTGAGGGTTACATAGAATGTATCTGCTCATTTGATATCACATGACATAAGTCATTTGCACTGGCAACACTCACATGTTTATTTGTATTTGTATTTCCTCTTAAACAGCACTAAATGTAGATTTATTTATTATTATTGGGGATTCAGTGAAGGTATAATAAAACAGGTTACATTGATTGCATTTGTTAAGTAAAGTCCCTCCTACAATTGTGTCTTGCCCCCAAGAGGTGTGTCACACTGAGACTCCACCCCCTCCCTCCTTTCCTCTCTCTGCTCTTCCTCTCCCCTACCCCCCTAATGTACATTTATCTTAAGTAAAGCAAATCTTGTCTCTGGAGGACTGATGAAATCTTTGTATTTTCCTATTAACTCACAACAGACACTCTCTGATAACTGTTATTAAATTGATAGTCTTCGATTGATGACATATTATAATCAAGGAAAAGGGAAACTCATACTTGGAGGCTAATGTTGTTGAAGATGAAATGAGATTATGCTCATGAAATGTTTAGCATAGTGCCTGGTACATAGGAAACACTCCAGAAATGTCTTCATCATTGTTATCTTCATCATCACACTTTAAAACATACTAGTTGACAATAACTTTCCATATGGGTATTTCATTCACAGCCCCTGACAGGAAGGAAGGAAGGTCTGAGATGATGGTTCTCAATCTTGGGCTGAACTTCAGAAGTATCTGCTGAGCTCTTGAAAAATATTAGAACCCTTTTTATAAATTATATCTATTAAATTAGAATCTAGGGTTAGGTCTAGGTTTTGAAATGTGATTAAAGCTTCCCTAGTTATTCTAATGTGTGTTATTGAACATTAATGGTTCTCAACCATAGCTACATATGAGCAACCAGACCAAGATACCAGCATTTCAGGGGATGGGATTTAAGCCCCCAAAATCTTTTCTTTTCTAAGTGGTGGATCCTAAACATTAGAATCATCTGGGGTAGTTATAATTTAATGCAGACTCATGTGCCCCAGTCCCCCAAATTCTTGTTTAAATCTGAAGTACTCTGCAATCTGCATTTTAAACAAATTTCTCTGTTTTTGCTATGGTGTGGAGTTTGGAAATTGCCAACTCTACATTCACCTGCTTGGCAGTTACAAGGCCAGAGAACTAGTCTTGGTACTGTTAACCAGTTCTCTGAAGATAGCTCCCCACTCCTGAAATGAGGAAATTGGACTGGATGTTCTTAGAGATGTCTAATGTCCCTTCTGGCTCCAACATGACATTTGAATCATTAGTCTGTTGTAGGGACATGTGTTGTTCTGTCTGCTAAAGGCATCCATTTTTGTCTATCTTTACTTTTGCTTTTTTAAGGTCAATGGTATCTGCAATGAGAACTGCAACTCCTAGTTTCTTTGGGTTTTCAATAGTATAAAATAATATTGTTCTCCAACCTTTTACCCTGTGTGTTTGTTTCTTCTTGGAGGTTAGATGCGTTTTCTGAAGATAGAAACTACTCAGCTTGACTTCTTTTTGATCAATCAGCCAGCTTGAGTCTTTTCAGTGGGGAGTTCAAGCTGTTCACATTTATTGAGAGAATTGATTAGTAGACTGGATTTCTATTTGTCTTGTTGTTGGGGACTGTTTCATTGTTTCACCACTTGGGCCATTGACTATGAAAAGCACACAAACATACGAATTGCAGGTATCATCAAAGGAGGTAGCCTTTTCCTTTGCCTTTTAGTTACTAGGTAGCTTTACTTTGCTGGGAGTCCATTGCATTAGTCTGTGTATAGTACAGGTCCCTTCCTTCAGGGCAGGTCTAGTAATCACAAAGTTTGCATGTCAGGAGAAGATTTGATTTCTTCATCAAATATGAAACTTAGTTTACATGGTAAAGAATGCTAGGTTGGCAGTAGTTGTATTTAAGAGGATTGAACATAGGAACTCTCTTTTGGCTTGTAAAATTTCCGCTGAGAAATCAGCTCCCAAGTAGAGGGGACTACTACAGTAACAGCACAGCTGCTAACCTGATAGGTTTAGCCTTGCAGATCAGGTGGTGCTTATGCTTAATAGCTTATAGAATTTTCTCTTGCATTTTGACTTTGGTCAGGTTAATTCCAACGTGTCTACAAGATGGTCTGCTTCAGCTGAGTTATCCTAGAGTTCAGTAGTCCTCTATTAACTGTATGTCTAAGTCTCTGGTGATGCTTTGAAAATTTTCAACTATTATAAACTTTCAACTTGAGCTTCCATGTTTTTGGCATTCACTTATTCTCCTTTAGTGATACCCAGAACTCGCACACTTGCACACTATCCACAGTCACGTATCTCTCTTAAAGATTGCTCTGCTTTTGCTCTTTGTGCCTCTTTGATTAGGTTAGCTCAAGAGTCTTGTCTTCAATCTCTGGTATTCTTTCTTCTCCATTATTTTAATCTGTTGTTGAAATGCTCTGTTGCGTTTTGAAATTTCCTGAATGCCTCTTTCAGTTCATTAAGATCCATGATACTCTTCCTAATTTTGTCCAGATCCTTGGTCATTCTGTCTTTAATTTCACTAGTTCTGTGTGACAGTCTTTTGATTTTTGCTGGTTTTCAACTTTCTCTTCAATTCCCTTAATTTTATTTGGCATCTGTATTCTGAATTCCATTTCAACCATTTCATCATGGTTAGAATTTTCTATAGTAGCTCTATTGTGATGTCTTGGAAGAGTTGGTATCTCTTGTTTTTTCATGTTTTCAGGGTTCTTTAGCTGATTTCTCCTCATGTGTGGTTTCTTTATTTATTATTTATTTCTTTTCTTTTACTTTCCATCATTTAACTCCAGGATATGAGGCTTGAGTTGACCTTGTTGTCTTTATTGGTTTCTGTTTCTGCTTCTCTTTTCTGCTCCTGGTGTTCCACACAATCACTCTGTGCTGTCTCTGCAGTGGTCTGAATGGTGGCAAATGCTCATGCTCTTTTTCCTCTTTTCTTGAGAGAGGCTGCAAAGGAGCTGCTACTAGACTACAATCTTGGAGGCTATATTTCTCATGCCTACTTTTAAAAAATTGAATGTTTTCTCCCAGGCCTTTATTCCTCATACAGGATATCCTTGTCTTCTTAGACAGCAATGTCAGACTGTTTTTACATAAGACATGCTTCCTCTAGGACTGGTTTCTCTAAACAACATGACAAGACCAATCTCATGCTTTAGTAAGGAAAACTTCTTATTACTTAAGTGACAAATTTGGGGGCATAAGATTTTTATAAAACTGTTTCAACAAAGAAAATTATTTTTTTTTTATTAAATCATAGCTGTGTACATTAATGCAATCATGGGTACAATATGCTGGTTTTATATACAATTTGAAAAATTTACATCACAGAGAGAATTATTTTGCTACCGCAAGCATTAGCAATAATTATCCTTAGAATATCCCAGGTATCTCATGCAAAGGGATCATCATAATTATTGTCTTATGTTATTATTATCCCATTTCCTGTTGTGGACATCAGTTTCTTACTATGGTTAAATGTCTTTTTTTTTCTTTTTAACAACTCCAAAAGTTTATTTCCTTAAATTGGTATTATACAACATAACACAAAAGGGCAGGGATCACACAAAATTTGTTTTAAAATAGACAAAAGGTCTTTTATAGAGAACATACAACCAGGAGGCAGCATTTGTGAGGCTGGGGCACCCAGAACCCACTCAGACTCACGCAGACAGGCTCACGTGGCTGCCAACAGAAGCAACAAGGGACCAGGAAGCAGGCAAGGCTCCCAGCAGCACCAGCTCCCCAGTGGCTCTGGATTCCAGTCAGCCACAAAATAATAAATACTAACATATTATGCGCAGCAAGGTAAAAATAAAGTCATCAAGGTGATGAGAAGAAAAACAAGTCAGCGGGTAATTTTCTTCTTTTGAGTCCAAGCACAGTGGCATTATTTCAAGTATTGCAAAGAAAAACACATGTGTGTATCTTGGCTGTGTATGTAGCTATGACCTTTGCACCCTCGAGTATAGGACCCGGCACTGTGGCCTCTTGGGGATACATTCAAGTGGATGCAGGCCCCCCTAGAACCCAGAGGGCAGTCTTCTCTGGACCCCTTGGCAGCTGCTGGGATGTGGCTGGGAGGTAAATGTCTTTTATTAAATGTTTATCCCTGACATTGTAGACAAATGTAGTCCTCTGTTGTAGACAACTGGTCATAACCTCCACAATTCAAGAGCTGGCTGAGGCTTTTTCGCAAGGTAGAGCATCAGAAGAGTACTGGATACTATGCTCTACTTCCTCATGCAGCTTTTATACACATACAGCTTGAGTCTGCTTTCCACTAGGCTGGATCAAGGGCCACAGTGTCCAACTGAGTCCTGGCAGTGAGAACTACACCACTAGGCTGACTGCACAGCTTCCTGTCCCTTCAATGCCCTTAAGGTATTGTTCTGTTTCTCTTCCAGTGAGTTTTCTTCTAAAACACCAGAATTACGTAGAACCATCTCCAAGTGTCCTTCTACAGAACTTCTTTTCTTTTTTCCTGATC
The DNA here is from genome assembly GCF_000181295.1 of Otolemur garnettii. Taxonomy (NCBI): domain Eukaryota; kingdom Metazoa; phylum Chordata; class Mammalia; order Primates; family Galagidae; genus Otolemur; species Otolemur garnettii. The sequence goes on from NW_003852403.1 coordinate 39,064,147, forward strand.
TGGCTGCTTTTGCTTTCTTTATGAGAGGCCATTTATTTCTCAACCACACGGTGGATTGATGAGTTACAGAATGTACTTGTAGATGCCACTTTGGGGTGTCCTTTTCTGTATAATCCAAGTGGTTGCTGGCCTGCCCCAGTGAGGAACCAGGAATTCCATAAAGGCCAGACTTGTTATGTAACAAGAAAGCTTTTTATTTTCTTTTCTTCTTTTCTCTTCCCTTCCCTTCCCTTTCCTGCCTTTCCCTTCCTTTTCCTTCCCTTCCCTTCCCTTCTCTTCCCTTCTCTTTTCCTTTAGCCTTAAGCTTGCGATCTACTGGACAGAAAACTTCAGTGGATATAAACATCAAGTGTTCACAAATCTGAGAAAAAGCGCTGTCCAAGGAGCTCACCGGTATACCCAATGGGTAGTGCCTAGAGAGGATAAGCCAGAATAGCTAGTCCTTGGGCAAAGGTTTAATCTTGAGGGTAAAACTTTCTCAGTGTTCTGGTTTGTGGCACTACTCTTGTCCACTTCAATTCTCACAATCAAATTCTGACTAACAAGGTTGTGTCTCTCTATTTGCAAAGAGTTATACAGGTTTAGGTAATCCTCCTCTTCATCCCAGCCATCAGATTCCTGCATACTCAGGTTAGACACGTTAAGGTTAACCTTAACAAATTCAAAAGAATAGATATTATCTCTATCTAGTGGCTTTCTTAAGGTCTTCTATCAGGTCAGACCTGGGCTTAGAACCTGCTAAATCATTCTGCCTCCCCTTTCTGGACATATTTATGGTCAGTTTATTTCCCCAAGTTATTATATTCACTTAATACTGTAGACAGAGGAAGAGGTTAAAACAGCCACCTACAAATTGTTGTAGTCCTTTAGAAACAGTTGGTTTGTTCTGAGAGATTAGTTCACCCAGAACTAGGTCACTTTAATTTTATTAATGTTAGACCTTTTTTTTTTCTTTTTTGTGAGATAAAGTCTCACTTTGTCACCCTTGGTAGTGTGTCAGGCATCACAGCTCACAGCAACCTCCAATTCTTGGGCTCAAGCGATTCTGATGCCTCAGCCTCCCAAGTAGCTGGGACTACAGGTGCCCACCACAAGGCCCAACTATTTTTAGAGAAGGGGTTGCACTCTGGCTCAGGTAGGTCTTGAACCTGTGAGCTCAGGCAATCCACCCACCTTGGCCTCCCAGACTGCTAGGATTATAGGCACAAGCCACTGCACCCAGCCAATGTTAGACTTTTTTTTTTTTAAACTTTATTCAAATTAATATGCAGGTACACTTTTAGGTTACATTGTTCTCACTTCCAGTGTAAGGTCCATTTGTAGAAGAGCCCCTCATTCAGGGGGTGTGTTGTACACCCTCATAATGTGCATATTAAGTGAGATCCCACCTCATGCCCTCCCTACTTCCCTCCTTCTGCCAAACTTCCTCCTCTTCCTGCTTCCCTGTACCCCCGAACTGGGCTACATTAGTGTTTTATTGGGTTTTTTTTTTAGAGACAAAGTCTTACTTTGTCACCCTCCGGTAGAGTGCCGAGGCGTCACAGCTCACAGCAACCTCCAGCTCTTGGGCTTAGGTGATTCTCTTGCCTCAGCCTCCTGAGTAGCTGAGACTACAGGTGCCCGCCACAACGCTCAGCTATTTTTTGTTGCAGTTTGGCTAGGGCTGGGTTTGAACCCACTATTCTCAGTATATGGGGCCAGCGCCCTACTCACTGAGCCACAGGCACTGCCCTAGTGTTTTATTGTTCTTATAAACATGTAATTGTTTATATATTGATTCCATAGTAGTATGGAGTACACTGGATAATTATTTTTCCATTTTTGTGATACTTTACTAAGAAGAATGTATTTCAACTCCATCCAGGTAAATATAAAAGATGTAAAGTCTCCAACATTTTTAATGGCTGAATAATATTCTGGGGTATACGTATACCACAGCTTGTTGATCCATTCATGGGTTGATGGACACTTAGGTTGCTTCCACGAATTTGCAATTATGAATTGAGCCTCAATAAACATTCTAGTACAAATGTCTTTGTGGTAAAATGACTTTTGTTCTTCTGGGTAGATACCTAGTAATGGGATTGCAGGGTCAAATGGAAGGTCTACTTTGAGATCTTTGAGGATTCTCCATACTTTTCTCTTAAAAAGCTTATTAGTTTGCAATCCCACCAGCAGTGTAGAAGTGTTCCCAATATTAGACTTTCTTAATGAAAGAGATCACTTTTGTTTAGTTCTTTCCAATGGAAAACCATTTAACTTCCCAGAAAGAAAAAAATGGCTTTTGAAGTTAAACCAATTGAACTGAAATTGACTTTCTGGTAAATCTAAGGAAGAAAACAAGTTTTAGTCCCCTTCAGAGTCATATATCTTAAATATAGTAATTCCGCTTTAGTCTATTAAGCCTCTGATCAAGACAAATAAACCTTATACAAAAATTAAGACAGAGTTCAATAGGATTAGAAAAGGGAAGTCAGGGAGGATATGTGGATATTATATTCTGAATAATTTGGAGTTCAAACCAACCTGAAGGCTTTCCTTTTAGTGGATACTATTTTAACAAGAATAATTGCCTATGACTGCTTTAATCTAATTCCAGAAACCAATAAATGGCAATCTAATTGGTAGATGATGAAAGACAGTGACTTGGGGAAACTAATTTGTTTACATGCAGTTTTTGTCCAAGTTTAGCTTTATGGAAAGCAATCAGAAATATCCAGACTCCACTTTAGGAGTAAAAATTCATCTGGGGGTACACACCCGTATAGTTGGGTATATGTCTCCCTTTGTGACCCCTCTTTCTATGCCAGGGAATCTATTTTTGTCAATGTAGATAATACCAGGCTTGCACACCCCAGCCTTCAGAGGCCCTCAGGGTAAAGGGCTGGAGAACAGCACGTCCCCAGAACAATTGGGGAGCCTGTTTGAGTTTTGGCTGCCTGTGTAGCTGCTCTGCCAGTCTGTCTGAAGCATTTGGGGAACACCCAGACTTTGCAGAAGCTTGAACTTGGCTCTAGAGAACAAAAATGAATAACAATTTTTTCCTGAATCTGAGAACAGGGGCCTTCACTCTCCTGTCTAATGTTCCTGCCACATCTGTACTGGGTCACTGCTCTTTAGCACCCATCAGACATATGTGCTGGAAGGAGGGGAAAGGATAGACTCCTTTGCACCCCAGCCTGGACATGCTGAGTCCAATGGTCTCATTAACTACTAATAGTTAAAACATGTTCATCTTCTGTTTGTTTCACAAAACCATGGGGGTGGTCATGCCTCTGTGCTTGGTCCACACTGTGGATACTGGAACATTCACACCTCATATCTGTTCAGGGCTGACTCCCTGCTGGTCCTCCAGACTTGGCCTGTGCTAGCCTGCTGGGAAGTCTTTCCTGACTCCTTCATCTGCAGTCTCAGTTCAGTGCCCTCCTCAGAGCTCCTCCTCTATGTTCACCCAATTACTCAATTCAGTTTTGCATGTTCCTCTTATGATAACCACTGTGCTCTGTTATTGTCTTTAAAAAAAATGACTCCTTGCCAGGTGTGGAGGCTTATGCCTATAATCCTTGCACTCTGAGAGGCCAAAGTGGGAGGATCCCTTGAGCTCAGGAGACCAGCATGAGCAAGAGCACGACTACATCTCTACCAAAAATAGAAAAACTAGCCAGGTGTCATGGAGGGCACCTGTCATCACAGCTACTCAGGGGGCTGAGGATCACTTGAGTCCAGGAGTCTGAGCTTGCTGTGAGCTAGGCTGATGCCACTGCATTCTAGCCTGGGAGATAGAGTGAGACCCTGTTTCAAAAAATAAAAATAAACATAAATTAAAAAATATGACTCCCTTATTGGACAGTTTCTTCAGGAGCTGCCCTATTGTGTTCTATATTCCTAGGACTTGGTATCATACTTGGCTTGTAACAGGCATTTCATTGATTCAAAAATATTTATTGGGCACCTACTGTGTGATTGGTACTATGTATGGTGCTACAGGTAAACAGCATATAGTGTTTGCTGAATGAACAGTCTCCCATCTCTTGTGTCATCTTCTGCAGTGCAGTGGGAACAGGAACATGCCAGGAGGTTGGGTACCACGGCCTGAATACAAAAGATGAGAGTGCCCCCCACCATTAAGCTTGTTTACATTTATGGACTGCTCCTCTGTATGCCAGGACTGTGCTAAGGGCATCTTCACACTTAATCCTTTGGTCCTGGTACCATCTTTACCCTATTTTATAAATAAGAAAACTAAGATACAGAGGATGTCACTTGCCCCAGATCACAGGGTGGGTACATGCATCCAGAATCCAAAGCCAGGCAACTGTTACTATGTACTGCATTACTGGTAGGGCATAGAGAAGAGATCTTTTTCTGATTCCCATGAATGGAACTTCTTTTTGTTCCCCAAAGTAGTGTCCTTCCTGGGCTCTAAAAGCCAGTCCTAGCCAGCCACACCATGCCATGGAACAGCCAGTAGCTACATGGGGCTCTAATCCATTTAGTGGGTGGTGTAGCCTGATGGTGAGAACTCAGTCTCTAAACTATTGTGTATGTGAGCCCTACCTCTACAGTGTCCTAGCTCTAGGACTTTGAATGAGTCCTCTAACCTCTATTTCCTCATCTGTAAAATGGGGAGAGATAAGCTGAAAGACAGTCTCTAGCCTTCCCAGCTTGCCAAAGACTGCCCCAGTTTTAGCTAAAAGTCCTACATCCAAGGAAACTCCTTAGTTTCAGGCAAACCAGGGCAGTGGCTCACTTTAGGACAGCTGTTTTGATTCAGGGTTCATGAGACCCAACAAAGTTCAATATTATTAGCATGGCCATTGAGTAGTCTCATGTGATAGCTCTCACACGTTAGCCTACACAAGAAACAGCTGAAGGGCTTCTTAAAACACACCTTGCTGGATCCTACCTCCAGAGTTTCTAATTCAGGAGATCTAAAGTGGGGCCTGAGAGTTTGCATTTTAAACAAGGTCCCAAATCATATTGATGTGGCTGGTCCTGAGACCACACATTGAGAAGTACTGGGTCTGTGCATTTAAAAATCAACATATTATTAGCAAAGATAATTGTACTTACATAAAATTTAAATTTTAGCTCTCATGATGAGAACAGGTAAAATTCTATAAATATTTTAGTTTATCAGTGTTCAACTTCAGAGCTACCCATGTTGATGTTAAGACAAAAATATTGCACAGAAAGATATGTTAATGATTGTACTAAGAAAATAAGCTTGGAAGTTTAACCAACAAACAGAATAAAACAGGTTCCTTTAGTTAATCTTTAACATGCTCATATGAGATACAAATTTCAGAGAGAGATGTTGCACTTCCCAAACTTTCTGACAACAGTAATTTTTGTTCTCCAAAATCTGGAAAATATTGTTCATTTTACAATAGAGAAATCGTTCTATCAGGCACCATTTAAGTCCCAACTTCTTATTTACTAAGTAAAATCAAATTAATAGTATATGTTTTTGAAAGTAGTAAAACATTCTTTTTTACACAGTTTCTATAAATGACTATATGCATCAAATTTTACATGAGTTATTGATACATATTTTTAAGGCCTTTGAAGCAATCTTCCCTCCTGCAGGCGGTGCCCTTTGGGTGGCTGTATGACTTATGCAAATCTGCCCTTCTCTGAGAGTGGTACCCAATGGCTATCATGTCACCAGACCCTCATAGCAGCCATAGTCCAAGGTGGTCTCCTACCCAAGCTAGGCTGATCTGCCTTAGGTTTTCAAAATTCTGAACTGGAATTGAGTATGAGAAATTTAATTTAAAAAAACTATAAAGTATGAGACAAAGGCAATAAAGTCTTTGGAGCTTCTTCATATCAAAGGCAGAGCTCTAGTAAGAAGTTTTCTGCATCTCAGTTTCTCCATGTGTAAAGTGGGGCAGGGAACAATACTTACCTCATGTAGCTGATGTGAGCATTGAATGAATTAACAACCTAAGTCGAGTTCTTAAGCAGTATCTGATGTGTAGTAAGAGTTTCATAAGCATATTATTACTGACTCCAGTACCTGATGCACAGAAAGAGTTTCTTTTTTTTTTCTTTTTTCTTTTTTAATTAAATGATAGCTGTATACATTAACGCAAACATGGGGTACAGTGTAGTGTTTTCATATACAATTTGAAATACTTTCATCAAGCTGGTTAACGTAGATTTCATGTCATTTGTTTAGTCATTGTGTCAAAACATTTATATTCTAGTTCTAGAAAAGTTCACTTGTACCCTGAAAGAGTTTCATAAGCATATTGTTACTTACTCAGAGTTCTAAGGTTCCCTAGAGATAACTAGGCTCCTGGCTTCCCTGAATCTTGGTGATTCAACTTCTCCTTGGCTTTCAGAATATAAAGTGTGTCCTTTCAAAATATTTCTCTATGGCATGTGGTAGGCACAATAATGACCTCCCAAATATATCCATATTCTAATCCCCAGAATGTATGGATTTGTTATATAGAAAAAGAGACTTTGTAGCTGTGCTTAAATTAAGTATTTAAACATGAGGAAACAATCTCAACTTATCTGGGTGGACCTAGTGTATGTTATTTATAAGAGAATGAGGGAAATGGGAAAGTCAGAGAAGATATAATGGGAGCAGGGTCAGAGAGAGGTTTGAAGATGCTACACTGCTGGCTTTAAAGATGGGGGAAGGGACCACCATGGAGGTGGTCTCTAGAATCCCAAAAGGTAATGGAATGGATTCTTCTCTAGAGCTTCTAAGGAAAGAGCACTGCCAACTCTTTGAGTTTAGCCCAGGGAGACCGATCTTGGGCTTCTGATCCCCAGAAATGTAAGATAATAATATTGTGTTGTTTAAGCCACTGAGTTAGCGGTAATTTGCTATCGTGGCAATAAGAAACTGATACAGTGCATAAACTCAGCAAAGCTGAATTCTGTTGCTCATAAAATAAACAAGCTAATGCTTTACCACAGTCACTGGAAGAGGCTGAGGCCTGGGCGGAGCTTTGGCAGGTTATCCTTCAGATCCTTTCAGCATCTCCAGGAATCATTAGGTGGTATCCTTGTCATGGCTGGGCTAGTTTGGAAGATCTAAGATGACTTTACTCAAATACCTGGCACCTTACCTGGGATAGTTGGAAAACTAGGTCTTTCTTCCTCTCCCTGTAGTTTTAGGGTCTTCCCCATGATCTTTATAGCAACCTACATGGAAGCTGTGAGCTCCAAAAGTGAATGTTACCTGAGAAGCACGTTAAAGCTCTAAGGCTTCTTATGAACTAGTCTTCGAAATCTTAGGTCACTTCCACCACATTTTGCTGGTTAAGGATTATAGAGTTGTCTCTCTAAAAAAGCAGGTACTAAGAATGGAAGAGGTATAGTTCTTCCAAAGCCAGACCGGAGATGCTGCCACCAGTGTGGGGAGAAAAGGTGCTAAGCTCAAAACAAGAGGAGTGTCCACATGAAGGTGTTGAGAAATGAGAGAAGCACAACCTCCATGGTCAACCCACTCAAAACCCCCTGCACTAAAGTGTAGGTATACAGCTTAAAAGGTCGTATCTTTTAAATATGTAAAGCAGGCTCAGCTCCTGTAGCTCAGCAGCTAGGGCACCAGCCACATACACCAGAGCTGGTGGGTTCAAATCCAGCCCAGGCCTGCCAAACAACAATGACAACTACAACCAAAAAATAGCTGGGCATTGTAATGGGTGCCTGTAGTCCCAGCTACTTGGGAGGCTGAGGCAGGAGAATCTCCTAAGCCCAAGAGTTTGAGGTTGCTGTGAGTTGTGATGCCACAGCACTCTACCCAGGGTGACAGCTTGAAATTCTGTCTCTAAATAAATAAATAAATAAAGCACATAGTAAGCATCGAATGAAGGGCAACTATGGGTTTCATTCTTTATTGTTTAAATTTTTTTCCACAGTGTGCTGATAAAATAACAATATCAAGAGAAATAAAAACATTCAGGATCCCGTCGCCCCTAGTACAGTTCTGAGCTTTCTCATTTCCTTCCAGTCCATCTCCTTGGCACACATATTTTTCGCATGGTTCGCTAATTTGTCATTTGATCTTTAGAACATACCCTTAACCAGCATCTGCTAAAATATGGTGTCCTGACAGAAGTTTATACAGGAATAAATTTAACTCTGTGGAGATTTTTTTTTCCTTATTGTATAAACTGGAACAGTTTTATATGACGTTAAAGAAATCATCTATATTTCTGACGTCTTAATGCAGTGAATTAATGTTTACATATTACCTGTCAGTCTTTCTTCATGTGTATTCATGGTTTTATTTTCAAAGTTGGAATTACACAGTTTTGCATTTATTTATTTGTCATATTATTATCATTGTTATTATTATTTTTGAAGAACTAACTGGTGGTCATAAACTTCTGTTTCTTATTTTAGGAAGTCTTAAAACCCTTGTTTAATGCTTGCATCGTGGTGGAGCACCATTCCTAAGCCTAAGCTTCATTGTTAGACACTTAGATGGTTTTCATTCCTAATTTTCAGTTTTGTACTTTTGTCACCCTATGTCTTTGAGTAGTATCTATCCTCAGGACAATGACTGCGTCAGCCAAAATGTAAATGTTGCTCTGGTTGATAAGCACAGCTGCAAGCCAGCCCACATAGGTTAAGCTGGTGGCCGCGCTACAGGGCTACAGCCGTTTGCTTGTACCAGCTTCCCCATGACCTTGGCAGTGATGAATGTTATTTAAAAACACACACACACACACACTGAGGTGGGAAGAACTGGTTTAATAAGTATTAAATGGTATTTGTTTTTCTCAAACTGTATACTTTTCTATTTTTACTTTCCCCAAATTTTATTTTGAATTTTTTTTAACTTATAGAGAAATTGAAAGACTAGCATACTGAGCCCCGTATCGTCTTTACCTAGATTTGCCCTTTGTTAATACTCTGCCACATTCGCTTTCTTTCTCTCTTCCTTTTTCTCTCAACATACACACAGACACACACAACACACGATTTCTTTATGCTGAACTACCTGAAAGTTGTGTGATACTTTACCCCTAAATATGCTGTCTGTGTCTCTTGTGTAACCTGAATAGCTATTATCAGACACATCATATACAAGAAATTTAACATGGATATAAAACAGGATTGAACATACAGTGCACATGCGGATTTCCCTACTCATCCCCAAGCGTCTTTGAGAGTTGTTGTTTTAAATCTAGGATTCAATCAGGATTCACTCATTGCATTTGTTTGCTACATTTCTTCACACTCCTTTCTCCTGGAAACGTGCTCGGGTGTATTTTTAACTCTTTCATGACACTGACTCTTTTCCTTGAGTCCTAGCTGATTCTTTCATAGTATGCCCCACATTCTGGGTTTGCCACATTGTATTCTGATGACTAAATTCAGGTGGAACATTTTGGTCAAAAACACTATATAAATGGGCCGGGTGCGGTGGTTCGCACCTGTTACCCAAGCACTCTGGGAGGCTGAGGTGGGAGGATCCTTGAGCTCAGGAATATAAGACCAGCCTGAGCAAGAGTGAGACCCCATCTTTACTAAAATTAGAAAACTTATCTGGGTGTTGTGGCAGGTGCCTACAGTCCCAACTGGTCAGGAGGCTGAGGCAGGAGAATGGCTTGAACCCAGGAGTTTGAGGTAGCTCTGAGGGAGGCTGATGCCACAGCACTCTAGCCTGGGCAACAGAGTAAGACTCTACTTCAAAAAAAAAAAAAAAAGAATGCTGTAGATGTAGTAATGTGTACTTTCCATCACTCCTTATCAGGAGGCATGGAATGTCAAGTTTTCTAATTATTGGTAATGCTAAATTTTATCCTGGGTTAAAGTGGTGTCTATTAAAAAGCACCTTTTCCCCTTTGTAATTAAAGAGTAATCTGTGGAGGTGACCCTTAGAGACTGTGTGAATATTACGCTCCCCCAAAACATTTCACTCAGAGAATTTGCAATCTATTGATGAACATTCCTAATTATTACATTATTTGCTAAAAAATGATGATTTCTAACTTGATTACTATTCCTTTTTTATATAGTAGCAGATATTCATGTGTATAAATGAGCTATATCCTCCTTTAAAAATATCAGTGTGAATTCATGCATTCTTTTTTAGATACAGTATTATATTCATTAACATTGTAATCCTTTCTGAAGCTCATATTGTCCACAGTTTGGCCAGTAAGCGCTCCTTCAAACTGACCCCTGTGTCCTTTTGACATGTCCCCATTAGTCTTTCAACACTTCTGTGGTTTTTGGCATAACAAGATATTCCAGGCTCGGCTTGTTCTTTCATTAACCTAGACCTGGACTGAGCAATTTGCCCAAGAAAACCTGGTTCCTTTTAGAGGGAAATAGTAGTTAGTAACTAAGACCTAGGTCAGGGGCATCCAACCTACAGCCAGTGGGCCACATGTTGATTTTGTGAGGGCTTTTTTGGGTTATTTGTGGTGTCAGATATTATGAAAAGCATTCCCAGAACTATTTTTGCTAATTAGCTTTTGCCAGTGTTTGTGTATTTAATGTGTGTCAGTGTTTGTGTATTTAATGTTCCTTTAAGACTGAGTTAGGTCTTGTTCTTCCAAAGTACAGCAGAGAAAAGAAATGTTGGACACACTGACCTAGGTGGTCATTATCCTCATTCCTGCAGGGTGTCATTGCTTTTAGGCCCTGTCTGTGGACAGAGCTAATGTTTATGTGTGTGCACGTGTGTGCATGCACAGCTGTGCATAGCAATATATACAATCATGATTTAACACTGACACCTCTAATTCCACACACATCGCAAGGTTCATCCTCACTTTCCTATACTCCATATTTGCATTTCCCTTCTACCATAGTGCGAGTCCTGGTTCTCCAAGTTGTCAATATATTTCCTTTGTCACACAATATACACTAAATAATTTCAGTTATTATGTCAATACTACTACCAAAATAAAATCTAATAAAAAACCTAATAAGTGAAATTGAAGTTTTTTTTTTTTTTTTTTCAGACCGAGTCTCACTCTGTTGCCCAGGCTATAGTGCCGTAGCATCAGCTG